>NC_056456.1:13068841-13308841 GCF_018296145.1 Oncorhynchus tshawytscha | reverse complement strand
AGTCTATGTGATGCATTGCGCGCAAGTAAGACGCTGCTTCCCCCCCTCAAAGAAAGCCCATCTCATTATATACATTACGTTATACAGTACCAGTCAAAATTTTGGACACCTACTCATTCAAGGGGTTTTATTTTCCATATTGACTGTCCTTCATGTCTTACAGTAATGATGGACTGTTGTTTCTCTTTGCTTATTTGAGCTTTTCTTGGCATGATATGGACTTAGTCCTATTTGGTAAAAGACCATCTTCTGTATTTCACCCCTACCTTGTCACAACACTTGTGATTGGCTCAAATGTGTTAAGGAAAGACATTTCACAAATTAACTTTTAACAAGGCACACCTGTTAATTCAAATGCATTCCAGGTGCTAACCTCATGAAGCTGGTTGAGATAATGCCAAGAGTGTGCTAAGCTGTCATCAAGGCAAAGGGTGGCTACTTTGAAGAATCTCAAATATAACATATTTTTGGATTTGTTTAACACTGTTTTGGTTACTACATGATTCCATATGTGTTATTTCATAGTTTTGATGTCTTCACTATTATTCTACAATGTAGAAAATAGTTTACTATTTTCTACATTGTAGAATAATAGTGAACACATAAAACTATTAAATAACACATGGAATCATGTAGTAATATATACAAACACACACACACACAGTTGAAGTCGGAAGTTTACATACACTTAGGTTGGAGTCATTAAAACTCGTTCTTCAACCACTCCACAAACTTCTTGTTAACAAACTATAAATTTGGCAAGTCGGTTAGGACATCTACTTTGTGCATGACACAAGTAATTGTTCCAACAATTGTTTAAAGACAAATTATTTCACTTATAATTCACTGTATCTCACGGGGGTGGCAGCATCATGTTGTGGGGGTGTTTTGCTGCAGGAGGGACTGGTCCACTTCACAAAATAGATGACATCATGAGGCAGGAAAATTATGTGGATATATTGAACCAACATCTCAAGACATCAGTCGGGAAGTTAAAGCTTGGTCGAAAATGGGTCTTCCAAATGGACAATGACCCCAAGCATACTTCCAAAGTTGTGGCAAAATGGCTTAAGCACAACAAAGTCAAGGTATTGGAGTGGCCATCACAAAGCCCTGACCTCAATTCTATAGACAATTTGTGGGCAGAACTGAAGACGCGTGTGCGAGCAAGGAGGCCTACAAACCTGACTCAGTTACACCAGCTCTGTCAGGAGGAATGGGCCAAAATTCACCCAACTTATTGTGGGAAGCGTGTGGAAGGCTACCTGAAACATTTGACCCAAGTTAAACAATTTAAAGGCAAAATGTGTCATCTGTTTTCAGTTGAAGACCAAATTTATTTTACCTTTATTTAACTGGGCAAGTCAGTTAAGAACAAATTCTTATTTTCAATGACGGCCTAGGAACCTGTTCAGCGGCAGAACGACAGATTTGTACCTTGTCAGCTTGGGGATATGAACTTGCAACCTTTCGGTTACTAGTCCAACGCTCTAAACACTAGGCTACCCTGCAGCAACCTGGGGCAAAAAATAATTGACACCCCAGCACACCATTGAATAAGGAAAACCATACAGAAGTTATCAAGTCCATTATTTAGCCTGTAGCTTGGACACGAAAAGCAAGAACTTGAGAACTGTATGGTACTCTTTGTCTTTGCACCCCCCACGGATCTGGTGGACTACAGTTGGATTTTATTCATGTTTTTATGGGCTCGTTCTTATCTGTACAACAATGTACATTTAAACAGCCCAGCTCCCTCGTGAGCCACATTATACATATCCTCTGTATTGCACTGGGGCATATGGCCCTGTTGTTTCAGTGCTTCGGGGGGTATTGGATACAAAGCGTTTTACTCACACTTTTTCCTCTGCAAACAATGGATACATTTGAATTAGCTATATGGACTCCTTTCTGCCCGTGTATCTTCAATCCCCGAAGTAATTTGTAGTTGGGAAGAGGGTGAGAAGTTAGAATTCACCACAGGACTCCCATCCATCCCCGCAACACTGCAGCAGCCTCTTAATCTCTGTTTGGATCTTCTACAATTACTGCACTTTACTTATGTACAGAATCTGGTTGGTAAAGGGTTGTTCCTCCTTTTGTTATTGGTTTAAAGGTGTTGGTTTATTATATTCTAGTGTGGCTGGTACCCTTGCAGCTCATCTACTACAGAGGGAACTCAGCCATCCGTTGGAGTGTAAACGTGTGTGTGTGGCCGGGGGCCGAGGCAGCCAGTGATTTAGAGTGCTAGATTTACGAGCATGCTGTAGATCCTTGGTGCCTCTCAGACGGTCGACCATATTTTGACAGGCAGGAGGCTGGCCGTCGATCGAAGGCCCTCGCTTCGAGCAGCTTAATACTCCACCACTGTTTTGCTCTGCAAACCCCTAGTCAATCCCTCTAAGCATGGCTTCTTAACCTCAGTGTGAAACAGCATGAAAAATCCCCAGGGGCAAGAATATTTTTTATGTTATACTGTGTGTTGTTTGTGCCATTTTTGATGGTCCGAGTCATGGGAGTTGTGGTGAAAAAATGGTCAGGAAATCAATCATGAGGGTAAGGATTGTAGTGAATGAAATTGGCAGGGTCGGAGTACTGAAAGTATGTTTTGTAATAGTTTACCAGCTATTTTGTCCATTAGTCCATGTGACTTGGAACGTTGTTGTGTTGTCATTGCTAGGCCAAATATTTATATATTCTTAATTCCTTATCTTTAGATTTGTGTGTATTGTTGTGAAATTGTTAGATATTACTGTTAGACTCCCGGGTGGCGCAGCGGTCAAGGGCACTGCATTGCAGTGTTAGCTATGCCACCAGAGACTCTGGGTTCGAGCCCAGGCAGTGTTGCAGCCGGCAGTGACCGGGCGGTCCATGGGGCGATGAGACAAGATTGTGACTACTAACAATTAGATACCACAAAATTGGGGAGAAAAGGGGGGGGGGGAATTTAAAAAAAGATATTACAGCATTTTGCTACGCCCGCAATAACATCTGCTATTTGACAAATAAAATGTGATTTGATCGACGTACACACACCCTTGTGTTTCCTCTTTTAATTTTTCTGGATCCATTCCCCTGCTAGAGGACGTGAATTACGAATATTATGTCAGGACGTGAATTATACGTGTGTTGTGGCAGGACGTAGATTATGAGTATCATGGCAGGATGTGAATCATGGTAGGACGTGAATCATGACAGGACGTGTATCATGGCAGGATGTGTATCGTGGCAGGATGTGTATCGTGGCAGGATGTGAATTGTGGCAGGACGTAGATTATGAGTTTTGTGGCAGGACGTGTATCATGGCAGGATGTGTATCATGGCAGGATGTGAATTGTGGCAGGACGTAGATTATGACTTATGGCAGGCCGTGTATTTTGGCAGGACATAGATTATGAGTTTTGTGGCAGGACGTGTATTGTGAGTATGATGGCAGGATGTGTATTGTGGCAGGACATAGATTGAGTATTATGGCAGAACGTATATTACGAGTTATGGCGGGACGTGTATTGTGAGTATTATGGCAGGGTGTGTATTACGGCAGGACGTAGATTTTGAGTATTATGGCAGGACGTAGATTTGGAGTATTATGGCAGGACGTGTATTGTGTGTATTATGGCAGGACGTGTATTACGGCAGGACGTGTATTGTGAGTATTATGGCAGGGTGTGTATTGTGGCAGGACATGTATTGTGAGTATTATGGCAGGGTGTGTATTACGGCAGGACTTAAATTAAGTAGTATTGACAGGACGTGTATTATGGCAGGACGTAGATTATCAAATCAAATTTTATTTGTCACATACACATGGTTAGCAGATGTTAATGCGAGTGTAGCGAAATGCTTGTGCTTCTAGTTCCGACAATGCAGTAATACCAACAAGTAATCTAGCTAACAATTCCAAAACTACTACCTTATAGACACAAGTGTAAGGGGATAAAGAATATGTACATAAAGATATATGAATGAGTGATGGTACAGAGCGCCATAGGCAAGATACAGTAGATGGTATTGAGTGCAGTATATACATATGAGATGAGTATGTAAACAAAGTGGGATAGTTAAAGTGGCTAGTGATACATGTATTACATAAAGATGCAGTAGATGATATAGAGTACAGTATATACAGTATATACATATACATATACATATGAGATGAATAATGTAGGGTATGTAAACATTATATTAGGTGGCATTGTTTAAAGTGGCTAGTGATATATTTTACATCATTTCCCATCAATTCCCATTATTAAAGTGGCTGGAGTTGAGTCAGTGTGTTGGCAGCAGCCACTCAATGTTAGTGGTGGCTGTTTAACAGTCTGATGGCCTTGAGATGGAAGCTGTTTTTCAGTCTCTCGGTCCCAGCTTTGATGCACCTGTACTGACCTCGCCTTCTGGATGATAGCGGGGTGAACAGGCAGTGGCTCGGGTGGTTGTTGTCCTTGATGGTCTTTATGGCCTTCCTGTGACATCGGGTGGTGTAGTATTATGAGTATGAGTATTATGGCAGGACGCGTATTGTGGCAGGACGTGTATTGTGAGTTATGGCAGGGTGTGTATTGTGGCAGGACGTGTATTGTGAGTATTATGGCGGAAAGTATATTATGAGTTATGGCAGGACGTGTATTGTGAGTATTATGGCAGGGCGTGTATTATGGCAGGACGTAGATTGAGTATTATGGCAGGGTGTGTATTATGAGTATTACGGCAGGACGTGTATCACGGCAGGACGTGTATTACGGCAGGACGTATATTGTGATTATTGTGGCAGGATGTGTATTATGGCAGGACGTAGATTATGAGTATTACGGCAGGATGTGTGTTATGGCAGGACGTAGATTATGAGTATTATGGCAGGACGTGTGTTATGGCAGGACCTAGATAGGAGTATTATGGCATGACGTGTATTGTGAGTATTATGGCAGGGTGTATATTGTGGCAGGCGGTGTATTGTGGCATGATGTGTATTGTGAGTATTATGGCAGGATGTGTATTGTGAGTATTATGGCAGGATGTATATTATGGCAGGACGTATATTATGAGTATCATGACAGGACATGTTATGGCAGGACATAGATTGAGTATTATGGCAGGACGTAGATTATGAGTAGTATGGCAGGACGTGTATTATGAGTTATGTCAGGACGTAGATTGAGTATTATGGCAGGACGTGTGTTATGGCAGGACGTGTATTGTGAGTATTATGGCAGGGTGTGTATTACGGCAGGACGAGTATTATGGCAGGGTGTGTATTGTGGCAGGACGTGTATTGTGAGTATTATGGCAGGGTGTGTATTATGGCAGGACTTAAATTAAGTAGTATTGACAGGACGTGTATTATGGCAGGACGTAGATTATGAGTATTATGGCAGGACGCGTATTGTGGCAGGACGTGTATTGTGAGTTATAACAGGGTGTGTATTGTGGCAGGACGTGTATTGTGAGTATTATGGCAGAAAGTATGTTATGAGTTATGGCAGGACGTGTATTATGGCAGGACGTAGATTGAGTATTACGGCAGGATGTAGATTATGAGTATTATGGCAGGATGTAGATTATGAGTATTATGGCAGGACGTGTATTGTGTGTATTATGGCAGGACGTGTATTGTGATTATTATGGCAGGACGTGTATTGTGGCAGGATGTGTATTGTGAGTATTATGGCAGGACGTAGATTATGAGTATTATGGTAGGACGTAGATTATGAGTATTATGGCAGGACGTGTATTATGGCAGGATGTAGATTATGAGTATTATGGCAGAACGTGTATATTACGGCAGGACGTATATTGTGAGTTATGGCAGGACGTGTATTGTGAGTATTATGGCAGGGCGTGTATTATGGCAGGACGTATATTATGAGTTATGGCAGGGTGTGTATTATGAGTATTACGGCAGGACGTGTATTACGGCAGGATGTAGATTATGAGTATTATGGCAGGACGCGTATTGTGGCAGGATGTAGATTATGAGTATTATGGCAGGATGCGTATTGTGGCAGGACGTCTATTGTGAGTTATGGTGTGTATTGTGGCAGGACGTGTATTGTGAGTATTATGGCAGGACGTAGATTGAGTATTATGGTAGGACGTAGATTATGAGTATTATGGCAGGACGTGTATTATGGCAGGATGTAGATTATGAGTATTATGGCAGGACGTAGATTGAGTATTATGGCAGGACGTAGATTATGAGTATTATGGCAGGACGTGTATTGTGTGTATTATGGCAGGACGTGTATTACGGCAGGACGTGTATTGTGATTATTATGGCAGGACGTGTATTGTGGCAGGACGTGTATTGTGAGTATTATGGCAGGACGTATTATGGGTAGGATGTAGATTATGAGTATTATGGCAGGACGTGTATTATGGTAGGACGTAGATTATGAGTATTATGGCAGGACGTGTATTATGGCAGGACGTGTATTACGGCAGGACGTATATTGTGAGTATTGTGGCAGGACGTGTATTATGGCAGGACGTAGATTATGAGTATTACGGCAGGATGTGTGTTATGGCAGGACGTGTGTTATGGCAGGACGTAGATTATGAGTATCATGACAGGACATGTTATGGCAGGACGTAGATTGAGTATTATGGCAGGACGTGTATTATGAGTTATGGCAGGACGTGTGTTATGGCAGGACGTAGATTATGAGTATTGTGGCAGGATGTGTGAGGCTTTTTTAAGGTGCTGAAGGGAATGAAGTGCAAGGGGCAGAGGAGCATTGTGGGAAAATAATTGGGTCATATAGAACCAACGGGACATTAATGTGCCATTCAGGTCCCCCTCACTGTCTACCTCTGTTTTCTTAAATCGCTATGAATCAGAATGTTCCACAATGCAAAGTGATTTAAGGATAATTTAAAAAATGAAGCATGATCATTGCCTACTTCACAGATGGACAAAACCACACCTGAGTCGGTTGCTTTAAAAAATGCTAATGTTTTTTCACATTTTTAATTTGTCACCTCAGTCACCACAAAATTCAATATATTGCTTAGCAATTAAACCAAAACATAGAAATGCACAAGTCAATTAACTTTCTTCCCATCCCGTTATATGCAAATAAATAGTGGTTAACATAAGCACACACACGCAGGGCCTACGACAGGTAGACAGCGAAGGTCACTTTGCAGGGAGAATTATTCCAGCCAGCCACGCCAGCCTAATCAAAGGCTTTTCTATTGAGCTGGAGCCTGGTTCCTCTGTGATGTGCTGCTTTGACCTGCACTGGTTTATTTAGCCTTTCAGTCTACATTGAGAGAGACTAGAGGGTGGAGTCCATCTCAATGGTGGGACTGGGTCAGTGGGCATCCATACCCCTTTTAATAGCCAAGACCATCCTGTGGGGCTCGATTTACTTATTTAGGCTACATCATCATATATTTACATCATCTAGCCGAGCTCTCACTGAAGACTGTCACTCCCCAGACTCACACCAGAGAGAGGGCACCGGCTAGAGGATGGTAGCCTGAATGCCAGTCTGTTTCAATTTGTTTGGCATGAAATTCCTGAAGGAGTTGGCAGTAGACAGGTTTCCATCTAGCCATATTTATGCAATGAAATACCTGCATGATGAAAACAGCGCATTATCTGTTAACTTAAAATATTGACAACACCAAATAAAATATTGACAACACCAAATATATTAAGTCTGGATTTTTTTTTTTTGCAAAACATTATGGAACACACTGTTCTTATTTAGCTCTATCCTATATTTGTTATTTTCCCTCTCACCTCCTGTTGCATTGTGGGTACCAGGTACTGACCACCACACAGATGGCTGTCAGCTAGGCAAGGGTAGCAGAATGGCCCTGTCGACCATTCCACCCACCCATGCACACACACACCCTCGCTATACAGGCTCCCAGTCAATGACAAATTGCAGCCCAAGACAACAGGCCCTGGTAGAGTGCTCCTGAGGGACTTCTGAGATCTCCCGCAGCGTGACCCAGTTCCATCAACGCCTTCACTTCTGCTCTCTCTTCCTCCGTCTCTTTTTCTATCCCTCTCTCCCCATCTGTATTGGTCCCTTTCTCGCTCCCCCTGTACTCCTTTCTCCGCTGTGCCCTTCTGCATTGAGGCACTTTCTCTCTTGCTGCCTGCAAGCTTTAACACAGATCCTAACAAAAGGAGCTTGCCTTTTTATTTCTTCAGCTCGAGACTCCATCATCCTTTAACACTTGGCCTCTCTCCCCTCCCTCCCTCCATGTGTTCCGGAATCTCTCCCCAAGCCTCCTTGGTGTTAACGCCCTGATCAAGTCTATATGCCCTGCTACTACTAGAGGTCCACAGTAGAGGTCGACCGATTATAATTTTTCAACGCTGATACCGATTATTGGAATATTTATTTTTAAAAAGCCGATACCGAATAATCGGCCGATTTTTAAAATGTATTTGTAATAATGATATATAATGATATATAATATATTTTAACTTAATATAATACATCAATAACATCAATCTATCCTCAAATAAATAATGAAACATGTTCAATTTGGTTTAAATAATGCAAAAGGTGTTGGAGAAGAAAGTAAAAGTGCAGTATGTGCCATGTAAGAAAGCTAACGTTTAAGTTCCTTGCTCAGAACATGAGAACATATGAAAGCTGGTGGTTCCTTTTAACATGAGTCTTCAGTATTCCCAGGTAAGAGGTTTTAGGTTGTAGTTATTATAGGAATTATAGGACTATTTCTCTCTATACCATTTGTATTTCATATACAGTGCCTTGCGAAAGTATTCGGCCCCCTTGAACTTTGCGACCTTTTGCCACATTTCAGCCTTCAAACATAAAGATATAAAACTGTATTTTTTGTGAAGAATCAACAACAAGTGGGACACAATCATGAAGTGGAACGACATTTATTGGATATTTCAAACTTTTTTAACAATTCAAAAACGGAAAAATTGGGCGTGCAAAATTATTCAGCCCCTTTACTTTCAGTGCAGCAAACTCTCTCCAGAAGTTCAGTGAGGATCTCTGAATGATCCAATGTTGACCTAAATGACTAATGAATAAATACAATCCACCTGTGTGTAATCAAGTCTCCGTATGAATGCACCTGCACTGTGATAGTCTCAGAGGTCCGTTAAAAGCTCAGAGAGCATCATGAAGAACAAGGAACACACCAGGCAGGTCCGAGATACTGTTGTGAAGAAGTTTAAAGCCGGATTTGGATACAAAAAGATTTCCCAAGCTTTAAACATCCCAAGGAGCACTGTGCAAGCGATAATATTGAAATGGAAGGAGTATCATCACCACTGCAAATCTACCAAGACCTGGCCGTCCCTCTAAACTTTCAGCTCATACAAGGAGAAGACTGATCAGAGATGCAGCCAAGAGGCCCATGATCACTCTGGATGAACTGCAGAGATCTACAGCTGAGGTGGGAGACTCTGTCCATAGGACAACAATCAGTCGTATATTGCACAAATCTAGCCTTTATGGAAGAGTGGCAAGAAGAAAGCCATTTCTTAAAGATATCCATAAAAAGTGTTGTTTAAAGTTTGCCACAAGCCACCTGGGAGACACACCAAACATGTGGAAGAAGGTGCTCTGGTCAGATGAAACCAAAATGGAACTTTTTGGCAACAATGCAAAACGTTATGTTTGGCGTAAAAGCAACACAGCTCATCACCTGAACACACCATCCCCACTGTCAAACATGGTGGTGGCAGCATCATGGTTTGGGCCTGCTTTTCTTCAGCAGGGACAGGGAAGATGGTTAAATTTGATGGGAAGATGGATGGAGCCAAATACAGGACCATTCTGGAAGAAAACCTGATGGAGTCTGCAAAAGACCTGAGACTGGGACGGAGATTTGTCTTCCAACAAGACAATGTTCCAAAACATAAAGCAAAATCTACAATGGAATGGTTCAAAAATAAACATATCCAGGTGTTAGAATGGCCATGTCAAAGTCCAGACCTGAATCCAATAGAGAATCTGTGGAAAGAACTGAAAACTGCTGTTCACAAATGCTCTCCATCCAACCTCACTGAGCTCGAGCTGTTTTGCAAGGAGGAATGGGAAAAAATTAGTCTCTCGATGTGCAAAACTGATAGAGACATACCCCAAGCGACTTACAGCTGTAATCGCAGCAAAAGGTGGCGCTACAAAGTATTAACTTAAGGGGGCTGAATAATTTTACACGCCCAATTTTTCAGTTTTTGATTTGTTAAAAAAGTTTGAAATATCCAATAAATGTCGTTCCACTTCATGATTGTGTCCCACTTGTTGTTGATTCTTCACAAAAAAATACAGTTTATATCTTTATGTTTGAAGCCTGAAATGTGGCAAAAGGTCGCAAAGTTCAAGGGGGACGAATACTTTCGCAAGGCACTGTACCTTTGACTATTGGATGTTCTTATAGGCACTTTAGTATTGCCAGTGTAACAGTATAGCTTCCGTCCCTCTCCTCGCTCCTACCTGGGCTCGAACCAGGAACACAACGACAACAGCCACCCTCGAAGCAGCGTTACCCATGCAGAGCAAGGGGAACAACCACTCCAAGTCTCAGAGCGAGTGATGTTTGAAACGCTATTAGCGTGCACCCTGCAAACTAGCTATTTAGCTATAGCCATTTCACATCACATCGGTTACACCAGTCTAATCTCTGGAGTTGATAGGCTTGAATTCAAAAACAGCAGAGCTGCTGGCAAAACGCACAAAAGTGCTGTTTGAATGAATGCTTATGAGCCTGCTGGTGCCCACCATCGCTCAGTCAGACTGCTCTATCAAATCATAGACTTAATTATAACATAATAACACACAGAAATACGAGCCTTAGGTCATTAATATGGTCGAATCCGGAAACTATCATCTCGAAAACAAAACATTTATTCTTTCATTGAAATACAGAACCGTTCTGTATTTTATCTAACGGGTGGCATCCATCCGTCTAAATATTCCTGTTACATTGTACAACCTTCAATGTTATGTCATAATTACGTAGAATTCTGGCAAATTAGTTCGCAATGAGCCAGGCGGCCCAAACTGTTGCATATACCCTGACTCTGCGTGCAATGAACGCAAGAGAAGTGACACAATTTCACCTGGTGAATATTGCCTGCTAACCTGGATTTCATTGAGCTAAATATGGAGGTTTAAAAATATACTTCTGTGTATTGATTTTAAGAAAGGCATTGATGTTTATGGTTAGGTACACGTTGGAGCAACGACAGTCCTTTTTTGCGAATGCGCACTGCATTGATTATATGCATCGCAGGACACGCTAGATAAACTAGTAATATCATCAACCATGTGTAGTTATAACTAGTGATTATGATTGATTAAGTTTAATGCTAGCTAGCAACTTACCTTGGCTTCTTACTGCATTCGCGTAACAGGCGGGCTCCTCGTGAGGCAGGTGGTTAGAGCGTTGGACTAGTTAACCGTAAGGTTGCAAGATTGAATCCCTGAGCTGACAAGGTAAAAAAAATCTGTCGTTCTGCCCCTGAACAAGGCAGTTAACCCACCGTTCCTAGGCCATCATTGAAAATAAGAATGTGTGACTTGCTGACTTGACTTTCCTAGTTAAATAAAGGTTAAATAAAGGTGTAAAAAATAAAAAATCGGCGTCCAAAATGACCGATTTCCGATTGTTATGATAACTTTAAATCGGCCCTAATTAATCTGCCTTTCCGATTAATTGGTCGACCTCTTGTCCACAGCCTCTGCCTCCCATCTCCAATGTGCTCTCTCCCTCTATCTCCCACTCTTTCCCACATACCCCCTTTCTCACAGTGAAAACACACACACCACCAAGATAAAACATCAAATCAAGTATTTGGTATTTATTAGGATCCACATTAGCCACTGCACAAGCATCATCTACTCTTCCTGGGGTCTACATGAAACATGACATAATACATAGTATAGAAAATGATGAATAAGGGACTGAAATACACACACGGCCTACATATCAGTACATACAAAGAGTATATATGTCTAATACGTGGTACAGTGCAAATTACAATTCAAGATCTACAGTGCATTCGGAAAGTATTCAGACCCCTTGACTTTTTCAACAAGATTCTCTGGTCTGATGAAACAGACTGAACTCTTTGGCATTTATGCCAAGCATCACGTCTGGAGGAAACCTGGCACCATCCCTACGGTGAAGCATGGTGGTGGCAGCAGCAAACTGGGTATGTTTTTTTAACAGCAGGGACTGGGAGACTAGTCAGGATCGAGGGAATGATGAACAGAGCAAAGTACAGAGAGATCCTTGATGAAAACCTGCTCCAGAGCGTTCAGGACTTCAGACTGTGGCGAATGTTCACCTTCCAACAGGACAACAACGAGCTTGAGCACACAGCCAAGACAACACAGGAGTGGCTTCAGGACAGGTCTCTGAATGTCCTTGTGGCCCAGTCATGCTCAAACATCTCTGGAGAGACCTGAAAATAGCTGTTCAGCGATGCTCCCCATCCAACCTGACGGAGCTTGAGAGGATCTGCAGAGAAGAATGGGAGAAACTCCCCAAATACAGGTGTGACGAGCTTGTAACGTCATACCCAAGAAGACTCGAGGCTGTAATCGCTGCCAAAAGTGCTTCAACAAAGTGCTGAGTAAATGGTCTGAATACTTATGTAAATGTTGTATTTCAAAAAAATATACATTTGCAAAAATGTCAAACTTTATCTGTTTTTGAAACTGGATTTAATGCTGGTTTGAGTTACCTGGGGTGGATAAGTTACTTGTAGTCATTGCTCTATTTAATACTGTGCATTGATGTGAAGAAGGCAGACCAACGCCCTATCATGGACAGACCTCTTCCCATTTAGCAACCATTTGAGTCTGTTTTGACCTTGAAAGCTTGCCATCTACAGTTACACCCAGCAGTTTAGTCTCCTTAACTTGCTCAATGCTCACATTATTTAGTAATAGATCTAAATGAGGTTTAGCGTTGAGCGAGTGATTTGTCCCAAAAATTATGCTTTTAGTTTGAGATATTTAGTATGTTATTTCTTCATCCATCCTCCCTTTTAAAAAAATATAAAAAAATCTTGCCTCTTCGGCAAATAGCTAACTGCATTGCAGCAGTGCCTGCCAGGCAGCATGGCAGGTGCATTAATATTAATGTCTGACCATTTCACCCAGTGTGGCAGGGAGCCTGTCAATCTATTCAACCTCATAGAGCTGGAAAGAGAGAGTACCTATCTTTGCCATGATAGCTAATGTAAAAGTCCTCTGGCACTGTCCATGCAGTGTGCAAGTGCGACTTCTATCCATCTCTATGGTCAAGCTTCTTCTTTACTGGAGAGACTCTCCTTTCTGTCTCTCTCCACCCCAACCAGCACTAATTGACCAGTGCAGCACAGTGCACACTGCAGTCCCACCTAGCAAACACCAGAGGCCACCAGTCTGCTGCCAGGCCCTAGTCACTTTGGTTGGGGACCTGGGACTGGGGAGGCAAGGTGGGCAGTCATTGGTTAAGTTGTCTGTTGAGGAGATTTTTCGAACCAATCCTGAGGGGGGAGAACTAAGGTTAGTGTTTAGGGATCCTTGGGATGTCCCTACTCTAAAACCCTAAATTTAACCCTTATCCTTACTGTAACTTTAAATTTACCTTAATCCTTAAGTCTTAATCCTTAAATCTTCAATCTAAGTAAAATTTAAAAAATGGCCATCAAAATCCGTTAATTTAAGCTAGTGGTGTTTTTTTTTTTGTTGCTCTGTCTGCGTCTCTATCCACCCCATCTGTCTGTCAGCCTTCCGCATCTGCGTTGAAAGGTGGCGGAGCTACAGCGGTGTTTGTGAGACCATGAGACATTACGAAAATCAGTCTTCCCACGAAAACGTCTGTAGGTCTGACTGACTCTTGAAGACGATGTTCATTTGCTTTTTCTGTTCCATTTTGCGGGACACAACCTAAAATGTGTTCCAACAATGAGCTCCAGTTTTGGAATAATTGCGTCATTTTCCGGTTGTCACTAGTTTTCACAGACACAAAGTCAAGATAGGCTATTTTGCAATGAGGCCCTTTATTTGTTTCCACAGAGTCAGATGAGCTCATGGTTACCTTTCTTATGTCTGTGTCCAGTATGAAGAAAGTTAGAGGGGTAGTTTTGCGAGCCAATGCTAGCTAGCTTTAGCGCAATGACTGGAAGTCTATGGGTATCTGCTAATTTAAGTTTGACAAAACGATGTATAAGGTAGAGAATCATTGTACTGTCTAAACTGCTGTGAAATATATTTTCAAAAAAACGAAAATATTTTATTTTAAACAAAACTGAAAGTAAAAGATGCAAAAACCAAATTTGACGGGAAGCATAGAAGTAGTGCACATAGAACAGATCTATCACTTTTTTTGACTTGCTTTCGATGAGAATGACAGATCTATAACTCACATTTGTATGTGAATTTGGTCGGGTCGCCCAAAAAGTTACACATTGCAGCGTTAACCATTTTACCTTTCATCTTCAATGGGGGTAGGGACATCCCAAGGATACCAGATAGCAAGGACCAGAGAACAAAAGCTTTTGCATGGGATGGTTGCCTGTGGATCTCATGAAAACTCTTGTCGTCAAGGAGAGTGCAAACTCAGGAAGGTTGACTCTCAGTGTCACGCTGTAGAGAGTTCTTGGGATGACAACATTATCTTCTCTCTCAACTCAACAGTGCTGTAGAATAGAGAATAAGAATACAGCAGTCAAATATTTATTAGATTATACAGTTGTTTAAATATTCTTGAGGGAAATTTCTCGAAAGTGTTCCACGTGATCATTACATCTTATCTTACGAACAACTGCACTATTTCATAGTGACACGTCTTGACCGTTTAGAGAATTGGTAGCAGTAGAGCTGCGGCTGGTTGGCAACACGTTTAAGCCACGCTCTCCTGCATTAAGCATTTTAAGATGGCTGCAAGCAATGCAGGTGTGCTTAAGACAGGCGCTGTGCGGAGACAGAGAGAGAGAGACTGGGGATCAGGGTATTCTGCAGCACTGCAGTAATACAGCAGCCAGCTCTGCTCTGTACAGATGTATACTGAACTTCTGCTGCAGCTTGGAGGGTTACTATGCTGATGCTATTTATTACTCTAAAGAAAGAGAGAGAGAGTGTGGGTTTAGCAGAATCCACCCTGCAGCTAACCGGTACTCCAGAGAGCTCCGAGCCCCAAAGCCTACTCTACTCCCAGCGTGTGCCTGCTTCTCTACTTTCTTTCTTGCTCTATCGTTCTTTTTGTTTCACTACTACATGTGTATAAGGACCTAATATCTACCTAGCAACTACTGGCGCTCCCTCTTCCTTCCACTACTGGTTCTCTAGTACATGACACGGCTGTAAAGTCCTGGCAAGGCAAAACCCTTTTGAACTTGGCTGTTTGTTTGTTTTTTGTCGCAGTTCAAAGATGCAACCTACGCCCTTCCACGGCTAGGGCGGGCCGAGGTGAAAAGTTCCCCAACAAAGTCAGTAGATATAGCCAGGTTTAGTCTTTGACTATTGGCCTGGTTGACTGTATTAGGGAGGTTACAATATTGCCTCACTGCATGCAGTGTGTGTTGGGATGAGAGCCACTTGACTGGTCTGTGGGCTGGTCACTTCTAGCCCAGGCTGCTTACGCTGGGCTGGGCAGGGCAGGGCAAGAGGGGATGGAAAGATGGATAGAGAGATACTTGGATGTGTGTGTTGGCTAGCTGAGGAGGTTTGATGGAAGACCCAGTCTGCTCAGCAGTGGGGTTTGTCGCATGCCTGTCTCTGTCCTCCTACCGCTCCGCCTCTCTCCCACGTTCAAATAGGGTCTGCCCATATAGGCCAGTTTTCCATTGTAATGTTGCTCTCTCCAGTCCAATGTTCTATCCCCTCTCTGTTTTGGTGTGGCGTCATTGCATAGTTGGCTCTCTTTTCCAAGTGCTCTGCAGATTGTCAATAGGCCTTATTCCAGTCTGGACACACGACTACCTGCCTTCTCGTCATGTCGTTTCCCCGTGCAGCAGCCATTTCTCTATAAGGCATGTAACCTCCAAATGACCTTCAAACAGGAGCATAGCCACTCGCTGCTGCCTCGCAACGCACCCCTCTTAAACAACCCTGTTTAAACAATAGATTCCCCCGTCCCATAAGGAGAGCTGACTGAAAGCAGCTAACTGTGGTGTAATGACCAGTTTGCCTCTCAATTAACGGGGGCTTTTGTGCTGCTTCACCAGGGAAAGACTTTCTCTCTTCTTTCAACTGGGTTTGACTTGAGGACGTGGGTTTCTCAAATTCCGTCAGGCACTCGTACACTACTCCACAAAGGTTAGCCTATATAGAAGCTGTGGTTGTGCCACTAGCCAAGCCCATCCTTAGCATTCTAGTAGTTTCCATGTAAGAATGAATGTACTGTTGAAAAAAATCTAACTGGTGTGTGTGTGTTTTTTAAAAATAGATTTTTTGGGGGGTGCACTACTATGTGTTTTGGCACCTTTCTCTGTAGTGTGTGTTGGTCCTAAGTGGAGTGATGCCTTTCAATAGACGTATTGGACTTTGAGATATGGAATCGAATCTATAGATACGTTGAGGAATGTTATCATATTTCCAAAATGTATCCTGGCCACGTGACTGGACCATCACTGTCCTATCCCATAGGGCCAGCAGGAATCTAGTCAAAGGCAGTGCACCATTTGGGACTCATCCCGAGTCATTCAGCACTGATCAATTGATTGCGCCCCCATGACCTTCCTTCCTTCCTTCCTAGGATTCTGTTGTCATGCACCAAACTGTCATCTTCCTGCTCATCCCTCTCTCTCTCCCTCCCTCTCTGTTTCACTCTCTCTCTCTCTCCTCTCTCTCTCGTTGCAGTGCCATGCGTGTGTTGCTGTCCAAGCTGCCGCGGCCCTGGATCGTAGACGAGAAGAAGGACGATGGTTACACCGCCCTGCATCTGGCCGCACTCAACAACCACGTGGAGGTGGCCGAGCTGCTGGTTCACCAGGTAGGACACACACTAACACACCACTGCATTTCAAACAGTCTGGAATAGCCGAATGAATTTTGGGCTTGTAAAATTATACCTAGGCCAAATATAAGCCTTCCACAACCATACGATTTATCATTTTTATTTAATCGAAATAGTTGGAACCTGCTTTTTTCAATAGTCACTGATCTGGCTATGAAAATGCCCTTTTGGTTTCAAATTGAACCAGAACCATGTACAATGCACATCCCCACTAAGAATGACCAAGTTCTTGTAGCAGGCATTATAGAAAATGTCTCAAACAATCCCTGAAGCACAAGCCCACGTGCCTGTGAGTAACCGGCTAATCTTTATATGTAAAGTCTAGCCAACTTAGATGTATTTGCTTGCTAACAAGGTAGAAGAGTTGAACTGTTCTGAACCCACCCTTCTGTCCATCTCCGTCAGTTTGAACAACATGCTAGCCTGTCCACTTTTTTAGATGTTGAAATCAAGTCGCCTACCTGGATAAGAAGACACTTGTTTCTCAGAATGAGAACTAGTCGCCAATTCCTTTTATATAAATGTGTATGAATTTGAATGAATTTGCTATATTGCTCAGCCCTAGCTTAAACCATGCAGTCATGAACCAATGTACTGTAGTGTACATTAGGAGGTACACTGCAGAACCAGCATGTTATACTGGGGAGTTTATACAGGACTATTTGAACAATAGCTCGCTCTCCCCCCCCCATCTGTGTGTTCCCTCTGTTTCCTCCTCTCAGGGCAGTGCCAGCCTGGACATCCAGAATGTAAACCAACAGACGGCCCTGCACCTGGCTGTGGAGAGACAGCACACACAGATAGTCAGGGTCAGTCTCTCCTCCATCCATCTTTTCTACTTTCCTTACTCCCTCGCTCCTCTCCTCACTCCCTCGCTCCTCTCCTCTCACTCCCTCTCTCCTACCACTAATTGAAGATGCTATCTGTAGTTATCTCGCCATCTGTTCCCCTGACGGTGCACTAAAGGCTGTTGAGAACATCAAAGACAGTTACCCACGTTTCATTTAAAATGGAGGATCTCCTGCAGTAGAATTAGCCCGCTTGGTCCAAGCTGACGTAGTGCCAAAGAAAGGAGAAGGCTTTCTGGGAGGGAACGTGACAGGGGAGTAATGGGGCTCCTGTCTGGGTAAAGCTGTTACATCGCCATCTTGTGGAGTGGTTGGGAAGTGCAGCCTCAGACTGGCACAGCACGACCACAGTTATGTTCTGGACGTCTTGCTACGATATGGTGCTATACTCATTTGGATGATGATCGCTTTGAAAAATTGGTACTGAACTGTTATATAAATAAATGCTCATTGTAAATTAGCAGCATGTTCATTTGGAACGCTCTGTGTCTTTCCCCAGCTGCTGGTGCGAGCGGAAGCCAAGCTGGACGTGCAGGACAAGGATGGGGACACTCCTCTCCACGAAGCGCTGCGTCACCACACGCTGTCCCAGCTCCGCCAGCTGCAGGACATGCAGGACGTCAGCAAGGTGGAGCCCTGGGAACCATCCAAAAACACGGTACGGGATTAAGCATTTATTTACTGAATTATTTAGAGTCTAAGACGTCGAGGGAGGGGGGGGTGCTAAGCTAACATATGGAGTTGTTTTAAGATGGTCAAACAATGGATCATTTAGCTGTTTGATTTGGGATATTAGGACCCTTTTTGAGTAATACATTCATAAATGGCAAAAAGGACAGTCCAAAAATAAATCATAAGAATCAAGGTTTTGAAGTGTCTGCCTTAAATCTTGGAGATATTTTTTTTTAAACTCATGAAATATATATATTTATTTAATACATATTTAATGCCTTTTTTGGGTAAACTACCTTCATTCGTTTTTTAAAACCGGTACCGGTTACCTTGAGATGAATCCCGTGACACTTGTGGGGTCGTAGAGCCAAACGGAGAACACCGTCGCGTTCGCGGGGAATTTCCCCTTCCAATAGAGTGGTCATTATAGGTTGTAGGCCAAACCGTTCAGACGCTACAGACGTGAGGAGTGATTTTCGGGATGTCTCATGGTCTAACAGACCGCGCTCTAGCTCTGCCGCCTTTCACCGCAGGTGCGGAAGTGCGACACCGGCAGATGTGGTGGATTGAGACACATCCAAAGCAACAACAAAAAAACAGATATCTAGCTTATACTGACGGATTTTGACGGGGATTTTAACTCGCTGGCGCATCAATGGACTATCTAGGTGGGTTAAACAAGAAAGTCCCATTGAGAGATATACATAAGGGGGCATGCTTCATTGTGATTTCAAGCACCGTTTCGACTGATTACTATGCAGAGACAGCTCCTCACTTGGCTGGCTGGGCCTTTTCAAAGCCCCCGTCTCCCAAGTCATTTATCCTCAACATGTCTGACTCTTTCTAACCAGTGGCTTACATCTGTACTGATGGAGCCATTTGGGTGGCTAATTGAACTGCCATCTTGTAAAGTGATGCTATGGGAGAGTGACCCAGCCTCAACCTGTACAGCCCTACACGCTAGTTCACACATTCTAATTAGACATTGTCTGCTCTGCTCTCCTCTCCTCTGTCTGGTAGAGCTGGGAGGGGGGGTGGTGGTAAAGTGGGAGATGGAATGGGACAAAGGCTGAGAATGGGTGAAAGAATAAGGGAGACAGAAAAAGGGCGCGTTACTGACTCCTGTGTGTTGGTCCTCCACAGCTGATCATGGGCCTGGGCACCCAGGGAGCAGAGAAGAAGAGTGCAGCGTCCATCGCCTGCTTCTTGGCGGCTAACGGAGCAGACCTGACCATCCGCAACAAGAAGGGCCAGTCCCCTCTGGACCTCTGCCCCGACCCCAGCCTCTGTAAGGCCTTGGCCAAGTGCCACAAGGAGAAGACCAGGTAAGAAACCCCAGCTCCTTTACCCAGCTCCCAGCCCAGACCTTATAACCCACACTATAACGCTGTTGTTGCGCTTCAAGTAGTTGTCTCCCCTACCTTCCGTTGTGTCCGGTCTCCTCTTTCTCACCAACGCCCTCTTCTCTCCCCGTGTCTCCCCTCCAGTGGCCAGGTGGGCTCTCGCAGCCCGTCTCTGAACAGTAACGGTGAGACCCTGGAGGAGTGTATGGTGTGTTCTGACATGAAGAGAGACACCCTGTTCGGACCGTGCGGACACATCGCCACCTGCTCTCTCTGCTCCCCCCGCGTCAAGAAGTGTCTCATCTGCAAGGACCAGGTCCAGTCCAGAACCAAGGTACTGTTGCACACCCACCCAGCCTCAATAAAGTGATCATGTCTGTATTGGAGCATTTTAGGGAGGTGTTCTGACTTAGGATCTTTAGTCTCCCATTGATGTCCCTGAATGATGTACGCTAACTGTTGTTGCGCTTCGGTAAGTATCAAGCTGAATAAGTTGCTAATGAGAGAATTGATAGATGTTTTCAATCTGTTTGGGTGGTGGTGGGGGGGGGGTAAAGACATCCTCCAATCAGAGGTACGACTTTTTCTTCTCCTTCCTTTCATTGACATCGGATGTTTTTTTTTGTTGTCTCCGTATAGATTGAGGAGTGCGTCGTGTGTTCCGACAAGAAGGCTGCCGTGCTCTTCGAGCCCTGCGGTCACATGTGCGCTTGTGAGAGTAAGTACATTAAGTGAACCAGCTTCAGGTTGCGTCCGGTGTGCCCTGTGGAATTGGGCCCTGTCGCCTGTTCCAGCGGGCCTTACTGACCTGTGACTCTGTCCGTGTTTGTTCCCTCCCTCGCTGCAGACTGTGCCAGCCTCATGAAGAAGTGCGTACAATGCCGGGCTGTTGTGGAACGCCGCACGCCCTTCGTCCTGTGTTGTGGAGGGAAAGGTATGGAGGATGATGCAGCTGATGATGATGATGATGATGATGAGGATGATGAGGACCTTAGTGAGTGAATCTTCCACACGTTCCCTTTTAATTCCCTTTTTTATCCTCCTTCCTTTCTTGTCATGACTCACCGTCCCTTCGTTCCCCCCCCCACCCCCCACGATGAACATGTTCTGTTGCTGGTAGCTTTGGTTTTCTGATTCACAGCCGTCTTGCTCACTCATTATTCAAGCGTTGTCATTGTTTTGTGTTTTTTAGTCGAGCGTGTTATTTTCCCAGACTAGGACACCACCTCCCTAGTTGAGGTCATTTAATGCGTCATCTATGATCGTCAACTTAATCAGACGAGAACTGGCTGACCAATTTTTATGGAATGTGTTTAACCATAACATGTAATTCAGTCACGTCAGTTTTATAACATTTTAGCAGCATGCACTCATGTGATTAACAGAAATTGGCCTCCATAACTGGCTATTAATTCTCCCTTAAATGGCCCCTAGAAGTATATTTGTCAAACTGCTTCCAATATCAGTCCATCAGTCCATTTCTCCATCCAAATCAATCTGTTAGCTAAGCAGTGGCGGTACAATGTTGGTCATTTCTTTTAATGTGTGTATTTTGGGTTACGTTCACCATCCCCTAGTGTTGTCTTTAAGTTGTACACGGTCTTCGATCACATTATTGTCCCTCCTTTATGACTGCACCTCACACGCAGTTCCCTTTATTTTGTTGTCCTTATTATTTTATGTTGAGTTAAAGGGGAAACTGTTGTAAGTTCACTGATTTTTCTATTGATTTGCCGAAGATTCGCTTGTCGAAAGATCTTTCTGTGTGTTGCCACAAACTCACATACCGCACAAACACTCACATACTCACACACACACACACACACACACACACCGATCTCTTCAAATACACAGTACATCGTCTATCACACACAGATGCGCACATGCACATTCCCGTATGTCCCTTGACATTTGAAGAGGGATGCCAACCTAGACGAGACTCTCCTAGCCTTAGTGTTAGTTAGTGTTTAATGGGGAGCACTAAAGAGTTGTCAGGTTACCTGCTGGGTACTGCTGACCCAAACAGCTTTTTTTCCTGGTCCTAATAACACTATTTAGTGTGTTTTTGTTTTTCGACTTGGGAGGAAGCGGTTGCAGCCAGCTGCCTTACTCGATCTAGAGAAGACTCCCCCCCCCCCCCCCCTCCACCTCCCACCTAACATCTATTTCTGATTTAATAACCTCATTTTCCTTGCCCTCTCTCTCTCTCTCTCTCTCTCTCTCTCTCTGTCTCTCTCGAGGCCTTTTTAATAGAGAGTAGACTGCTCCTCCTCAGGCCTTGTCTTGTGGAGTTGTATCTGGGGCTCCTGCTATAACACTGTGACTGGTTATTCTCAGCAGGTAGCTCTAACTCAGCTCTAATGGCAGGGGGGTCGCAGCAGGATCTGCTCCAGCCCAACAATCTGGCGCTAAGTTGGTGTAAGTATCTCATCCTCTGCCCTGGTTCAAAACTCCCCTCTGCTGTCTGCCGTGCCTGGCCTAGGCCCTGCTGCCTAAACCCCCTTTTCCTTTGCAGCGGTCCTTCGCTCACCGCTCCACACCACACACAGAATCGCACACACCCACAATTACACTGATTTCCACCATTCAGACAGGTTGTGCCCTCAAGCACGTGGCCTCGGACCACTTTCGGCCGAACACTGTCTGGGGAAGTGCATGTGTCGAACTCTGAAATCCCTGCTTGTTAAAAAAGGCCTGGATTCAAGTGTAGAACTCTTCCCAGAATGGCCCACATAGACGGGGCTGTATGATTGCTTGATTCGTTTGGCCTTTAGAGCAGCATGTCAATATAAGGGAGGTTTGCGTTGACATTGCCACCAACAGAATGAAAGGCATCTCCCCTTCTGTCTCTCAATCTCTCCCGCTTGCGGTCTCTCTAGGCTGCATTGAAACGGCTCCGGGGGCCACTAGTTTGAGAGCCTGCATATGTTGGTTGTTGGTTACTTTCTCAACTTTGTGTGCGTTCTATCCTTGTTTCCCTCCTACAGCCAGCGGTAACATCCCGGCCATGCAGAGAGACAAAGACAACACCAATGTCAACGCTGACGTTCAGAAGCTGCAGCAGCAACTGCAGGACATCAAGGAGCAGGTAAGCGTGGTGGTATGTACGAAAGACGACATGGTGGTATGTACGAAAGACGACATGGTGGTATGTACAAAAGACCTCCGTTAAACGCCATACATCATTTGAGTTTATATACAGTGGGGCAAAAAAGTATTTAGTCAGCCACCAATTGTGCAAGTTCTCCCACTTAAAAATATGAGAGGCCTGTAATTTATCATAGGTACACTTCAACTATGACAGACAAAATGAGGGGGGAAAAATCCAGAAAAACACATTGTAGGATTTTTAATGAATTTATTTGCAAAAGATGGTGGAAAATAAGTATTTGGTCAATAACAAAAGTTTATCTCAATACTTTGTTATATACCCTTTGTTGGCAATGACAGAGGTCAAACGTTTTCTGTAAGTCTTCACAAGGTTTTCACAGACTGTTGCTGGTATTTTGGCCCATTCCTCCATGCAGATCATCTCTAGAGCAGTGATGTTTTGGGGCTGTTGCTGGGCAACACAGACTTTCAACTCCCTCCAAAGATTTTCTATGGGGTTGAGATCTGGAGACTGGCTAGGCCACTCCAGGACCTTGAAATGCTTCTTACGAAGCCACTCCTTCGTTGCCCGGGCGGTGTGTTTGGGATCATTGTCAAACTTCAGACGGGCCTGGACATGTACTGGCTTAAGCAGGGGGACACGTCTGGCACTGCAGGATTTTGATTTGAGTCCCTGGCGGCGTAGTGTGTTACTGATGGTAGGCTTTGTTACTTTAGTCCCAGCTCTCTGCAGGTCATTCACTAGGTCCCCCCGTGTGGTTCTGGGATTTTTGCTCACCGTTCTTGTGATCATTTTGACCCCACGGGGTGAGATCTTGCGTGGAGCCCCAGATCGAGGGAGATTATCAGTGGTCTTGTATGTTTTCCATTTCCTAATAATTGCTCCCACAGTTGATTTCTTCAAGCCAAGCTGCTTACCTATTGCAGATTCAGTCTTCCCAGCCTGGTGCAGGTCTACAATTTTGTTTCTGGTGTCCTTTGACAGCTCTTTGGTCTTGGCCATAGTGGAGTTTGGAGTGTGACTGTTTGAGGTTGTGGACAGGTGTATTTTATACTGATAACAAGTTCAAACAGGTGCCATTAATACAGGTAACGAGTGGAGTACAGAGGAGCCTCTTAAAGAAGAAGTTTACAGGTCTGTTAGAGCCAGAAATCTTGCTTGTTTGTAGGTGACCAAATACTTATTTTCCACCATAATTTGCAAATAAATTCATAAAAAATCCTACAGTGTGATTTTCTGGATTTTTTTTCCTAATTTTGTCTGTCATAGTTGAAGTGTACCTATGATAAATTACAGGCCTCTCATATTTTTAAGTGGGAGAACTTGCACAATTGGTGGCTGACTAAATACTTTTTTGCCCCACTGTTCTTGGTTCAGATTTGGTTTAATTGTAATAAACAAATGTTGAACAGTCCACTTTGTGTGTATGCTCGGCACATCCAATAACCATTCACTTACAATGCCTTCAGAACGTATCCACACCCTTGAACTTATTCCACGTTTTGTTGTAACAGTCTGAATTTACTATGGATTCGATTGGGATTTTGTTTCACTGGCCTCCACACAATGCCCCATAATGTCAAAGGGAAAGTATGTTTTTTTAGGAAATTATTATTATTTTTTATTACAAATGAAATGCTGAAATGTCTTGAGTCTAAGTATTCAACCTCTTTTTTATGGCAAGCCTAAATAAGTGCAGGAGTAAAAATGTGCTTTACAAGTCACATATTAGGTTGCATGGACTCACTCTGTGTGCAATAATAGTGTTTAACATAATTTTTTTAATGACTACCTCATCTCTGTACCCCACACACAAAATGATCTGTAAGGTCCCTCAGTTGAGCAATGAATTTCCAACAAAGATTCAAGCACAAATACCAGGGAGGTTTTCCAATGCCTCGCAAAGAAAGGCACCTATTGGTAGACGGTACTTTTAACAAATAAAAATACATTGAATATCCCTTTGAGCGTGGTGATGTTATTAATTAATCGTTAGATTGTGTATTAATGCACCAGTCTCTACAAAGATACAGGCATCCTTCCTAACTCGGTTGCCGGAGAGGAAGGAAACCGCTCAGGCATTTCAACACATTTCAAAACAGTTTAATGGCTGTGTCGGGAGAGAACTGAGAATGGATCAACAACATTGTAGTTACTCCACAGTACGAACCTAAATGACAGAGTGAAAAGATGGATGCCTGTACATAATGAAATAATCCAAAACATGCATCCTGTTTGCAGTAAGGCACTAAAGTAAAACTGCAAAAATACAACTTCATTTCGTAAATAAACTCGGCAAAAAAAAAGAAACGTCCTCTCACTGTCAACTGCATTTATTTTCAACAAACTTAACATGTGCAAGTATTTGTATGAACATGACAAGATTCAACAACTGAGACATAAACTGAACAAGTTCCACAAACATGTGACTAACAGAAATTGAATAATGTGTCCCTGAACAAAGGGGGTTGTCAAAATCAAAAGTAACAGTCAGTATCTGATGTGGCCACCACCTGCATTAAGTACTGCAGTGCATCTCCACCTCATGGACTGCACCATATTTGCCGCCAGTTCTTGCTGTGATATGTTACCACACTCTTCCACCAAGGCACCTGCAAGTTCCCGGACATTTCTGGGGGGAATAACCCTAGCCCTCACCCTCCGATCCAACAGGTCCCAGATGTGCTCAATGGGATTGAGATCCGGGCTCTTCGCTAGCCATGGCAGAACACTGACATTCCTGTCTTGCAGGAAATCACGAGCTGTATGGCTGGTTGCATTGTCATGCTGGAGGGTCATGTCAGGATGAGCTGGCAGGAAGGGTACCACATGAGGTAGGAGGATGTCTTCCCTGTAACGCACAGCTTTGAGATTGCCTGCAATGACAACAAGCTCAGTCCGATGATGCTGTGATACACTGCCCAGACCATGACTGACCCTCCACCTCCAAGTCGATCCCGCTCCAGAGTACAGGCCTCGGTGTTACGCTCATTCCTTCGACAATAAATGTGAATCCGACCATCACCCCTGCTGAGACAAAACTGCAACTCGTCAGTGAAGAGCACTTTTTGCCAGTCCTGTCTGGTCCAGCGACAGTGGGCTTGTGCCCATAGGTGACGTTGTTGCCGGTGATGTCTGGTGAGGACCTGCCTTACAACAGGCCTACAAGCCCTCTGTCCAGCCTCTCTCAGCCTATTGCGGACAGTCTGAGCACTGATGGAGGGATTGTGCGTTCCTGTTGTAACTCTGGCAGTTGTTATTGCCATCCTGTACCTGTCCCGCAGGTGTGATGATCAGATATACCGATCCTGTGCAGGTGTTGTTACACGTGGTCTGCCACTGTGAGGACGATCAGCTGTCCATCCTGTTTCCCTGTAGGTGCAGTCTTAGGCGTCTCACAGTACGGACATTGCAATGTATTGCCCTGGCCACACCTGCAGTCCTCATGCCTCCTTGCAGGATGCCAAAGTCACGTTCACGCAGATGAGCAGAGACCCTGGGCATCTTTCTTCTGGTGATTTTTCAGAGTCAGTAGAAAGTTCTCTTTAGTGTCCTAAGTTTTCATAGCTGTGACCTTAATTGCGTACCGTCTAAGCTGTTGGTGTCTTAATGACCGTTCCATAGGTGCATGTTCATTAATTGTTTAAGATTAATTGAAAACCATGTTTAAACCATTTACAATGAAGATCTGTGAAGTTATTTGGATTTTTACGAATTATCTTTGAAAGGAAGGGTCCTGAAAAGGGGACCTTTTTTTTGATGAGTTTGGTGCAAATCCAACACATCACTGAGTACCACTCTTCATGTTTTCAAGCATGGTGGTGCCTGCATCATGTTATGGGTATGCTTGTCATGGGTCAAGGGATAGTTTTTTTTTGTTTGGGGGTGGTGACTGAGTAGAGCTAAGCACAGCAAAAATCCCAGAGGAAAACATGGTTCAGTCTGCTTTCCAACAGACACTGGGACACAAATTCACCTTTCAGCATGACACTAACCTAATACACTGGAGTTGCTTGCCAAGGTCTGCGTGGCCTAGTTACGGTTTTGACTTAAATCGGTTTGAAAATCTATGGCAAGACTTGAAAATGGCTGTCAAGCAATGCTCAACCAACCATCTTGACAGAGCTTGAAGAATAAAAAATAAAAAAGAATGTGCAAATATTGTGCAATCCAGGTGCGCAAAGCTCTTGGACTTACCCAGAAATACTCACAGCTGTAATCGCTGCCAAAGGTGATTCTAACATGTATTGACTCAGGTGTGAATACTTGTGTAAATTAGATTTCTGTTTTGTTTCACTGAATTTGCAAGAATGTCTAAACATGTTTTCACTTTGTCGTTATTGGGTACTGTGTGTCAATGGGTGAGACATGTTGAATTCAGGCTGTAACACAACAAAATGTGTAAGTCAAGGGTTGTGAATACTTTCTGATGGCACAGTAGCGTGGGGATATTAAACACCTTTTCCTTGCCCTTAGACATGGCTTTAGACTCTCTTGGCATGTGTAGCCATGTCTTACAGCAACCATTTTCCAAATACAGTATGTTTATATCAGAACTGGGATGAGTACTAAATGTTACTGTGCGTATCTCTCCAGACCATGTGTCCAGTGTGCCTGGACCGGCTGAAGAACATGATCTTCATGTGTGGCCACGGCACCTGCCAGCTGTGTGGCGACCGCATGAGCGAGTGCCCCATCTGCCGCAAGGCCATCGAGAGACGCATCCTCCTCTACTAGAGTCCCAGGCTTCAGTCTCGGCCTACTATACCCCCCCCCATCAACAACCAACCACACCAGCTGCTGCTCTCTCATCTTTCTGAACTTCACTGCTCTCCCCTCTGTGTCTGCTAGCCCTGCCCAGCGTAGGATGTCAACCAGAAAAACAAAACATAGACTTAAGCATTACAATTGTGGCTTCTTTTTAAAAATGGAAACCTTGTTACAAAAAAAAAAAGCTGACATTGTCTTCAGAGAACCTTGGTGTTGTATCTCAGTTAAAAGCCTGCAGCAGACTAGTGTCTTGATCCCCCTGTGTCAGGAAAAAGTGCTTTGCTCCTCAGAATGCCCTTTCACCTTACTTTCTATCTCTCTCTCTTACCATTTCTGTTATGATATCTGTGGTGGGGTCCTTGGCACGCAGCCCTGTTGTGTTGGACTCTTGGCCTTGGGAAATGTACAGGCCCGGAAGACACGTCAACTCTTCTTTTGTTGAAGGACTGCCTCAAGCGAAATCTAAAGCCCATTTATCATTGATTCTACAAAAATTCTCTCTCTCTCTCGGGAGAGAAACTCGTCCTCTTATAATGATAACTGTGGTGGGGTCCTTGGCACGCAGCCCTGTCATGTTGGACTCTTGGCCTTGCGAAATAGCCTGGAAGACTGCCTCTGATGCTAAATCTAAAGCCCATTCATCATTGGTTCTATTGGAATTGTGTTTCTTATGCAAGCGTATTCATAATGGAAGCTACTGACTGGGATATTCCGTTCTTTTGGAGTTTACTCAACGTTAATCAATGATAATTACAGTATGATGGCATGTTTGTACCAATGCATTGTCCGTTTTTAAAAAGTTCAGCCGGTCTCCTGCGACACGTGCATATTTGAGGTCGGGTTATTGTTGTGACATGCTCCTCTACGGCGTGTTTAATACCAATCAACAGGACCGGTTTGCACTAGTTGGCATGCTCTCTAGGTAGAAGAAAAAACGTCTGATTGAACGTAAAAGCAAAAGTGCTGTTCTTTCTGAGGTCTTTTGGAGGTCCACCGCCACCGTAACTCTGGTAACGTAGTGATACGGCGGTCGTCCTATCGCCAGGCAACACCTCATCAGCTGTACCTTGTTTACCAACCTCTCTCTCTCTCGCGCCTCTCTCTGTGGAGAAATGCAGGCAGGCAGCACATGTTTAGCATTGCGTCACCTTTGGGCTGCAGCGGTTAAATACTGTACGCCCAGTGGAGGTGCAAGTCAAGACACGTCTCATTCTGCCTCCTTCTCTAAGTGAATAGTGTCCGTCATGTACTCGCTGGATGGATGAATTCGCACATTATTGAGCATGTATGTCAACACGTATGTCACAAGTTGCTGTGGAGCTGTTTCCCGAGACTATAGGTGGTATTGTCTGTCTGATATTCATCCATCCTATGATTCTTATAAGCACCGCTAATAACCATTGATTATTCCTGTGCCATTGCTTCCAAAAATGATGTACCTGTTAAAGAAGTTGTTTGGGGATAAGGTGCTCTTTACCTTGTATTTTATTTAAATGTATTTTCTTTAAAAATATATATATAATAATGTATTGAGGTAGTGTACAATCTAATGGAAAGCCAAAACGATAATATAGAGTAAATGATTTTGTATTGCTGCCCATAAATAGGATTTATATGTAGCCTCTCCCACACCCACACATCCTGCTTCAATATCAATGTTGAAATGGGTCTTTTATTTTGATAGACTTCCAGCAACAACAAAAATTATCAAAGTATTATTTTATATCTTGTTTTGTCTCTGCAAGTCTAACATGTTCAGAGTCAATAGTAAGATTGATTGATAAGGAAAGGGATATATTTTTGTCAGCTTCTTCATGTGTCCTTCTACCAGTGTTTTTTTTTTGGCTAAGGAGAACATGGTTCCCCTGGCAATGTTGACACTAATACAGCACATCCCTCTCTGGAGGGAAAAGCAGATCACTTCTGTATAAGGTGACCAGCTCCCTCGCGAATGGGTTTGCCAGTGCAAACGAGCTCTTTTTTTTTTATATAGGAAATAACGTTTTTATTCCTTTCACTGATCACGTTAACGTTTTAAAAGCTTGAAGCACTAATATTGCTTTATCGTAGTATTGTCTTGATGCAGTTGTTTATAAAGGCCTATTTTGTACCTTATTTTCCATACTTATATCTGTTCAGATTTAAAAAAGGTTTCGGTAGTATATTCTCTCCTTTTTTTTGGCATGTATTTGATGTATGCAGTACAACATGTATCATGAAAGCTGGTCACTGTATTGCTTAAAAGTGCTTTAAAAAACAAACGTATAGCTGAAATAAAGTTCAAAATGAACCTTGGGGTATCCTAACCACAGGTACTTTTTTTATTTGTTTCTTGTGAACGTAAATTGACTGAAGGACGCCAGTGTCAACTTGTTTATTCATAAATGTTTGATGGACAATTAATTAGCATGTTGCCTTTCCCCTGCTGTGTAGGCTGGCGTCTCACTGTCTTTGTTTTTGACAAATTTACATTTAGAGGCATTTGGCTGATCACATCAATATACAAAACAATAATTGAAGGGCTGCAAACTAAGGTAAATCAGCAGACACTAGGAATGGTTCTATGATCTCCCTCACTGATCACAGCACAGTCCTGGGGGGCAGTGGTGGTTCTAGCTTGTATGGCTCCCTGGGTGATTCCCCCAAATACTTATTGAAACACATTGGGGTACACTATTTCTAACAAAAAAACAACTACATTTCACAAATCCTATATCACTCAAATACACAAATGGAATAACACACTTATAAAGAAGAGAGCCTGATTATTACACTATTGCACTTCAAACAAGAAACACACAAACTAAATTGCACAACTAATTGCATTAGGACTGTACAAAGTAAGAGGTGCGCTATTTGATAGATTCCCCTGCTCCCCCTACCTCTGGCTTTCAGTGGGGAGATCTGAGGTCAACCTACCCCCCACCTCCCTCCCCATCTCGTGCCTCTGAGTGGGAGACCTTCCCAGGCAGTAGCCTGCCTAGCTCACAAACTGGAATCAGGACGCCCGCTCCGACCAGGTTAATTAACCCACAGTCTCACACGGTGACATGATATCATTAATGTGATGTGTAAATGAGCGATAGAAAACCCATCGCGCAAAAGTCACCATTTGGAATATTTAAAAAATAATTGTGCGGGTGTCCCTTGCTGCACTGGGCGGCTTGCCCATGTCGCCTGTACCTAAATCCATAGCTGGGGGGAGGGGGAGTCAAAGACAGTCAGTTTCCTGGTGTGACTGTCATTTCCATCCCTCTCTTACACGGGCAGGACTAATGGACTCCTGTCACTCACACCCAGCAGGGGTTAACTGACAAACTGACTGCCTGGTGGGGGAATAACGACCCCCGACCCCTCATGACCCAGTCAGCAAACAGCCCTCCCCTCATGCAGCACAGCTATTCTCCCCAATCCTCAGGCCAGGGAAGATAGTGCTGTCTCCAGCACCCCGACGGGGTGGCAGTGCTGCAGTCAGTCAGTCAGTCAGGGTGATGGATGATTGAATGGACGACTGGGTCTGAGCCATGATTGGATCCCCCCAGCAGACTGCCTGCCTTGCCTATCTGCTGCTGATCACACACCCACTGCTCAGGACAAGGACCAGACCCTCTAGGGCCGGCCACATAACATACTGTGCAACACAACAGAAACAGCAAAGCTATGTTTTAAAGGGATAATTCATCCAGCTGTTCACCCAACTGTCTCCCCTTAACCTCAGTGGTCTTTTTTTTAACCAGCACACAGATGGTAAGTGGTATCTTTTCCCTCCGATGGTCTATATTTACAGTGCATTTGGAAAGCATTCGGACCCCTTCACCTTTTCCACATTGTGTTATTCTAAAATATATATTTTATGTTAAATGTCCCTCATCAATCAACACACTACCCCATAATGACAAAGCGAAACGTTTTTTTGAAAATGTTCTAAATGTATTACAAATGAACAGAAATACCTTATTTCCCTAAGTATTCAGACACTTTGCTATGATCTTGAAATTGAGCTCCGGTGCATCCTGTTTCCATTGATCATCCTTGATGTTTCTACAACTTGATTGGAGTCCACCTGTGGTAAATAAAAGGATTTGGAAAGGCGCATACCTGTCTATATAAGGTCCCACAGTTGACTGTGCATGTCAGAGCAAAAACCAAGCCATGAGGTTGAAGGAATGTCTGTAGAGCTCTGTGGTAGGATTGTGTCGAGGCACAGATCTGGGGAAGGGTACAAAAAAGGGTCTGCCGCATTGAAGGTCCCCAAGAACACAGTGGCCTCCATCATTCTTAAATGGAAGAAGTTTGGAACCACCAAGACTCTTCATGGAGCTGGCTGCCCGGACTAACTGAGCAATCGAGGGAGAAAGGCCTTCGTCATGTAGGTGACCAAGAACTCAATGGTCACTGACAGAGCTACAGAGGTGTGGAGATGGGAGTTGAACCTTCCTGAAGGACAACCATTTCTGCAGCACTCCACCAATCAGAGGCCTTTATGGTAGAGTGGGCAGACAGAAGCAACTCCTCAGTAAAAGGCACATGACAGCGAGCTTGGAGTTTGTCAAAAGGCACTTAAAGGACTCTCAGACCATGAGAAACAACATCTCTGGTCTTAACCAAGATTGAACTCTTTGGCCTGAATGCCAGGTGTCACGTCTGGAGGAAACATGGCACCATCCCTACGGTGAAGCATGGTGGTGGCAGCATCATGCTGTGGGGAATGTTTTTCAGCGGAAGGGACTGGGAGACTAGCCAAGCTTGTAGTGTCATACCCAAGAAGACTCGAGGCTGAAATCGCTGCCAAAGGTGCTTCAACAAAGTACTGAGTAAAGGGTCTGAATACTTGCGATTATTAAATTTTTATAAACCTGTTTTGCTTTGTCATTATGGGGGTTTGTGTGTAGATTCATGGGAGGGGGGGGGGACAATTTAATCCATTTTAGAATAAGGATGTAACGTAACAAAATGTGGAAAAAGTCAAGGTGGTCTGAATAGTTTCTGTTAAGATTTTAGTTGTCCTTGATGTCCTTTTGTTTTTTAGTTTTTAGTTGGTTTTTTTTGCAGTGTTTGCTGTTTCTTGTCTTTTAATTTTTTTTATTTTTAGTTCATTTTCTCGGTGGTTGGCGCATTGGGGGGTTCTTGGGGGTGGGGAATGGAATTAATTGTATGTTTTATTCTTGGGAGGGGTCTTGAATGGTTGAGGGACAGCTATTGGGGAACTGTGGAGGGATCTTGGCGGGTTCAGGTTCACACTTTTTGGCCTGTTGGGAGATCTTTCAATATGCCCTTATGCAGGGCATTGACCCTGGACGCTTCTCTGTGTCACTCTGAATGGGAATCTGTTGGTTGACTGGTGTGGTGTAGTTGTTGAGCGACTTCACTGCAAGTATAATTGTATGTTTCTGATATTCAATTAAAAAAAACAAATGGAGATGTTGAGTTGAACTTTCTATTTTTTGTCATTGTGTAAAGCTCCACTACGAAGGCATACCTGGCTAAAATCATGTTTGATGCAGGAATACATTCTATTGAAGGTATCAGTATGCCATCACTTCAAAACGTTTTCTAAACTAAAGAAGGATGAGGAACAATATAGTTGAAGTGCAGGTTGTAGAGCACACCACAAGGTGGCAATATATCCAATGCCCAGTCAGTTTATTGGCCTATTGAACATAACTCGATAGAGGATACATGCATGTAGTCCTGCCAGAACATTATGAAGGGAAATCAACTTGCCACCCTCTTTGAAAATAGCATTTCCCCTAGATATGCTCAGAATAATGTATTTGTTCGTTTCGATTCAAATCTGCCATGTTGGAAGGAGTTGATTTCTTCCTCTTTATTTGGGATGTTGACATGTCATCCCAGTTCCAGATAAGAGTCATGTATTTTCATAACTGTTTGGCAATTGGCCGTATATGTGCCTGTCTTAGGTCTGAGTGCTGTGTTGGAGGCATTGATCGCTCTTCGTCTGAAGGTCCTCTCACATGTCACCCAGTTCAGAACCAGAGCTATATTTATGGTCAGGCTTTATGGTTGGCCTGGGCAAAGTGCACTCTGACATGCACTTCTTGGACCAGAGGGGGCCTTATACAGGGGGGTAGAGGGTGGGGGCTGTGTGTGTGTGCTCGTGTTTGCGTGCACGCTCATGTGTGTGTGTTTGCTCATGGAGTGCAGCCTGAAACCACCGCCCTCCCCAACGCCACAGTAAAGTTGTAAATGAGCTATATTCTTTTCCTCCTCACCAACCCCACCTCCATACATACAGCGCCAGACTGACAAATGGATTGCTTTATTGCTATTGATCAGGGCAAAGTGTCCTGGCCCTCTTATGTGGGAAACTTACCACATATGTAACATGGTGGGGGGAACAAATGAGTAAACAACTCATGACTTGATGTGATGCTCACATGTTACCCAATTTGTTGTTTGAACACTCAAGTTACACTAAGATAGCCTACACCTACGGTTGCATGTGCAGAGCAATTAAATGCACCACAGTATGGAATACTGCAATGTCTGTTGTACAGTAGATATCCTACTACAGTATTATTAAGCTCTTATCTGTTGTGGGGACTGATATCATTGAATGACATCATATTCATTTGTGCTTTCTCATCGATGGCAGGTAGCCTGTGTTGTTGTCATATGGTGGGAGTGTGAAAAAGGTTGACCCAGTGGTATTACTTGAAAATTTAGGAGGCTGACAATGAAGATCGTTTTTCTCTGCCTAGAGTTAAGCTTTTATTGGCAAATGTGTAGATTACTGGAAAACTCTACAAGTATTTACAAAAACAAAATGACAAATTAATTGTTGCAACAAAAGGAAACACTGAACCAAATAGAGATTTTCAAACAAAACTTCAACTATAACCTGGCAGCATGTGGACCTGTTCCTTGTCCTCTCTCCCAAACAAATAAATGCCATGGTTTAAATAGCAATAGGCCTAACCATCATGCCATACTGAATCATTCAATGACCAATAACCTTTCACCATGCATGCATTTCAATTTGTACATTTTCATATCATAAACATACATTTCATTACTGTAAGCACACATATCCATAGAGGTGCCACACATGCTTTTAAGCGTAAATACAACCTGGGACATAAACCCCTGTGATAAACTACTATCGCATGAAGCATATTCCATAGACGCTAAGACGCGATACTCCAGAATCCCATCTGTGGACCACCACTCCAGGGGTACGCGCAATGCCGTTGGGGGTATGCCAAATAAAAATGTTATTCACATTTGTTTTTTAAATGGTTTAAATGTTTTGTTTAAACATTTTCAAACCATCCATTTATATTTCCCAACATTTGGGTGAGGTTTTTTTCTCGTCTGATTAGCCTCGTTTCACTGCCAAAAAGTGTGTTCAGCGAAATAACGACGCAATGTCAAATACAGGTAGCCTAGTGAAATAATTAACACCCAATCACATTAACTGTTACTCTCGTGGGAATTCCACTAACGGTCCGTATGTAGCGGCTGCTCATTTTGGTATCTGTACTGATGGCACGGGAGACATAGTGGGGTGGTAACCCGCGTGCAAGCAGTTGCTCCCGGCGCCACTTGGGTGCACTGCAGCATCCACCAAGAGGCTCTTGCTGCCAGGGGAATGCCTGACAGCTTGAAAGACGTTTTGGACACTACAGTGAAAATTAATGGGCCAGTTTGTGTCGGGGGGCTAGGGTCAGTCTGTTATATCTGGAGTACTTCTCCTGTCTTATCCGGTGTCCTGTGTGAATTTAAGTATGCTCTCTCTAATTGTCTCTTTCTTTCTCTCTCTCGGAGGACCTGATCCCTAGGACCATGCCTCAGGACTACCTGGCATGATGATTCCTTGCTGTCCCCAGTCCACCTGGCCGTGCTGCTGCTCCAGTTTCAACTGTTCTGCCTGCGGCTATGGATCCCTGAACAGTTCACCGGATGTGCTACCTGTCCCAGACCTGCTGTTTTCAACTCTCTAGAGACAGCAGGAGCGGAAGAGATACTCTTAATGATCGGCTATGAACAGCCAACTGACATTTACTCCTGAGGTGCTGACTTGCTGCTCCCTCGACAACTACTGTGATTATTATTATTTGAACATCTTGGCCATGTTCTGTTATAATCTCCACCCGGCACAGCCAGAAGAGGACTGGCCACCTCTCATAGCCTGGTTCCTCTCTAGGTTTCTTCCTAGGTTTTGGCCTTTTTAGGGAGTTTTTCCTAGCCACTGTGCTTCTACACCTGCATTGCTTGCTGTTTGGGGTTTTAGGCTGGGTTTCTGTACAGCACTTTGAGATATCAGCTGATTTAAGAAGGGCTATATAAATACATTTGATTTGATTTGAATGCTACCAAATACTAATTGAGTGTAACTTCTGGCCCACTGGGAATGTGATGAAAGAAATAAAAGCTGAAATAAATCATTCTCTCTACTATTATTCTGACATTTCACATTCTTAAAATAAGGTGGTGATCCTACCTGACCTAAGACAGGGAATTTTTACTAAGATTAAATGTCAGGAATTGTGAAAAACTGAGTTTAAATGTATTTGGCTAAGGTGTATGAAAACTGTACCTACACTACTGTTCAAAAGTTTGGGGTCACTTAGAAATTTCCTTGTTTTTGAAATAAAAGCTCATTTTCTGTCCATTAAAATAACATGAAATTGATCAGCAATACAGTGTAGACACCAGCTCTGACGCTCGTCGGATGTGGCAGGGCTGGCAAACTATTATGGACTACAAAGGAAAACCCAGCCACGAGCTGCCCAGTGACGCAAGCCTACCAGACGAGCTAAATGCCGATGACCGGACGACTGTGTGATCACGTTCTCCATAGCCGATGTGAGCAAGACCTTTAAACAGGTTAACATTTACAAGGCTGCGAGGCCAGATGGATTACCAGGACACGCACTCAGAGCATGCGCAGACCAACTGGTAAGTGTCTTCACTGACATTTTCAACCTCTCCCTGACTGAGTCTGTTATAACTACATGTTTCAAGCAGACCAACATAAGCGAAGGTAATCTGCCTAAATTACTACCACCCTGTAGCACTCACGTCAGTAGCCATGAAGTGCTTTGAAAGGTTGGTCATGGCTCACATCAACACCATCATCCCGGAAACCTGAGACCCTAATTTGCATACCGCCCCGTCAGATCCACAGATGACGCAGTCTCAATTGCACTCCACAGATCCACAGGTGACGCAGTCTCAATTGCACTCCACACTGCCCTTTCCTACCTGGATAAAAACACCTATGTGAGAATGCTGTTCAGTCAAATCAAATCACATACACGTGACTAGCAGATGTTATTGTGGGTGTAGCGAAATGATTGTGCTTCTAGCTCTGACAATGCAGTAATATCTAACAAGTAATATCTAACAAATTACACAACATACCCAATACACACAAATCTAAGTAGGAATGAATTAAGACTATATACATATGGACGAGCGATGTCAGAGTGGAACAGACTAAGATGCAGTAGAATAGCATAGAATACAGTATATACATATGAGATGAGTAATGCAAGGTATGTAAACATTATTGAGTGAATGCGATACCATAGAATAGTATAGAAAACAGTATATACATATGAGATGAGTAATGCCAGATACGTAAACATTATTAAAGTGACTAGTGTTCCATTCTTAGGGCTAGGCGTCCCGCCAACGAGAAATTGAAGAGTGCGCAATTCAAAGAAATAATCATTAAAATGATGGATATTAAACATTTAAGCTTTTAACCAATATAAGACACTTGTATGTACCTAACTCTTATTCATCTAACTGCATTGTCTGATTTACAATAGGCTTTACAGCGAAAGCATGCCATGAGATTGTTTGAGAACGGCACCCGGCATCAAAATATTTTTCAATTAGTACAGGCTTCATCAAATCACAAATAGCGATTAAATATTCACTTACGTTTTGAAAATCTTCCTCTGATTTGCAATCCAAAGGGTCCCAGCTACAACATGCATGGTCGTTTTGTTAGATAAAATCCTTCTTTATTTCCCAAAAAGTCTGTTTAGTCTGCGCCATCGATTTGAGTAATCCACTCGTTCAACATGCAGAGAAAGGAATCCAAAAAGCTACTGCTAATCTTTGTTAAAACAAGTCATAATACGTTTCAAATCAATCCTCAGATATCCTAAAATGTAATTAAACTAAAATATTTCATACGGAAAGAAGTTTGTTCAATAGGAAAGCAAAATTAGCAGGTGCGTTCCATTGGAAGAGCATGGGCTCTCAAAAAAAAAGATTCCGGTTGGTTTTTCTTTGGATTTTCTCCTACCTTATCTATTGTGTTATAGTCTCATATTATTATTTTAACATTTCTACAAACTTCAAAGTGTTTTGCTTCAAATGGTACCAATTATATGCATATCCTGGCTTCTGGGCCTGAGTTCTGGCAGTTTACTTTGGGCACGTCAGTCAGGCAGAAAATTCTGAAAAAAGGACACTAGCCTGAAGAAGTGGCCAGTGATTTCTAGTCTATGCCTATAGGCAGCAGCCTCTAATGTGCAAGTGATGGCTGTTTAACAGTCTGATGGCCTTGATGGAAGCTGTTTTTCAGTCTCTTGGTCCCAGCTTTGATGCACCTGTACTGACCTCGCCTTCTGGATAAAAGCGGGGTGAACAGGCAGTGGCTCGGGTGGTTGATGTCCTTGATGATCTTTTTGGCCTTCCTGTGACATTGGGTGCTGTAGGTGTCCTGGAGGTCTAGTAGGTCTAGTAGAGGTCTAGTGTCCTGGAGGTCTAGTAATGCATTGGGCAGACCGCACCACCCTCTGGAGAGCCTTGCGGTTGCGGGCGGTGCAGTTGCCGTACCAGGCTGTGATACAGCCCAACAGGATGCTTTCAATTGTGCATCTGTAAAGGTTTGTGAGGGTTTTAGGTGACAAGCCAAAAATCTTTAGCCTCCTGAGGTTGAAGAGGCTCTGTTGCGCCTTCTTCACCACACTGTCTATGTGGATGGACCATTTCAGTTTGTCTGTGATGTGTACGCCAAGGAACTTGAAGCTTTCCACCTTCTCCACTGGGGTTCCGTTGATGTAGATAGAGGGGTGCACCCTCTGTTTCCTGAAGTCCACGATCATCTCCTTTGTTTTGTTGACAATGAGTGAGAGGTTGTTTTTCCAGGCACCACACGCCCAGAGCCCTCACCTCCTTCCTGTAGGCTGTCTCGTCATCGTTGGTAATCAATCCCACTACTGTTGTGCTGTCTGCAAACTTGATGATTAAGTTGGAGGTGTGCTTGGCCACGCAGTCATTGGTGAACAGGGAGTACAGGAGAGGGCTGAGGACGCACCCTTGTGGGGGCCCCCGTGATGAGGATCAGTGGAGTGGAGGTGATGTTTCCTACCCTCACCATCTGAGGGTGGCCTGTCAGGAAGTCCAGGACCCAGTTGCACAGGGCAAGGTTCTGACTCATGGCCTTGAGTGTAATGATGAGCTTGGAGGGTACTGTGGTGTTGAATGCTGAGCTATAGTCATTAACAGCATTCTTACATAGGTATTCCTCTTGTCCAGATGGGATACAGCAGTGTGCAGAGTGACGCGATTGCGTCATCTGTGGATCTATTGGGGCGGTAAGCAAATTGAAGTGGGTCTAGAGTGTCAGGTAAGGTAGAGGTGATAGGATCTTTGACTAGTCCCTTCAAAGTACTTAATGAAGACAGAGGTGAGTGCTATGGGGCAATAGTCTTTAAGCTCAGTTACTTTTGCCTTCTTGGGTACAGGAACAATGGTGGCCATCTTGAAGCATGTGGGGACAGCAGACTGGGATAGGGATTGATTGAATATCTCCGTAAACACAACAGCCAGCTGGTCTGCGCATGCTCTGAGGATGCGGCTAAGGATGGCGTCTGGGCCGGCAGCCTTGCGAGGGTTAACACGTTTAAATGTTTTACTCACGTCAGCCAGGAAGGAGAGCCCACAGTCCTTGGTAGCGGGCAATGTCGGTGGCACTGTGTTATCCTGAAAGCGTGCAAAGAAAGTTTTTAACACCATAGTGCCAACAAAGCTCATTACTAAACTATGGACCCTGGGACTAAACACCTCCCTCTGCAACTGGATCCTGGACGTTCTGACGGGCCGCACTCAGATGGCAACTGCTCCGCATCCGACCGTAAGGCGTGAGAAAGGGTAGTGCTTACGGCCCAGTACATCACTGGGGCCAAGATTCCTGCCATCCAGGACCTATATACTAGGCAGTGTCAGAGGAAGGCTCAAAAAATTGTCAAAGACTCCAGCCACTCATGTCTCTGCTACCGCTCGTCTATTTGCTGTTTATTATCTATGCATAGTCACTTTAACCCTACCTACATGTAAATATTACCTCAACTAACCTGTGCCCCCACACATTGACTCGGTACCGGTACCCCCTGTATATAGCCTCATTATTGTTATTTTGTGTAACTTTCTTTTCTTTCTTTTTTACCTTAGTTTATTTATTTAATATTTTCTTAACTCTATTTGTTAAGCTGCATTGTTGGTTAAGGGCTTGTAAGTAAGCATTTCACGGTAAGGTCTACACCTGTTGTATTCGGTGCATGTGACAAATCAAATTTGATTTGATTTGATGTCCCCACAAAAGGTTGTGTCACTTTTGCCCATATTAATGTGTGTAGGGCTGTGGCCCAATAGGCACCATGCTTATCACCACCACAACCTGATTGGAGTTCTGCAAGCCAAGGGTTAGAGCCTGTAGGGCCACATTTACAGTATAAATGTTATCGTTCAGATGACACTTTAAACAGTCTTTATCAATATATAGTCATTCAAGGTTTATGAGCTTTGATAAAATGCCACTAGCTAAGCGGGGTCATGACAAAGTGTTGCTGACTAAGGTTTCTTACAGTGCCTCTCTCAGGTAAATTTCAGAAATTTAAACAAACACTCAACCTGAAAGAGGAGAGGACATTAGTGGAGACATTAGTCTCTGTGGAGAAGCGATTTATTTTCTTACAAGGAGGGAGAACAGCGTTATAGGACAAACTACACCACAGTGTGACTGGCAGAACCTTATCATTGTATTATCTTTAAAACAGTGGGTTAACATAATTGCTTACTTAATAATTATATAAAGCTGTGTAAGTGCAACCTTTGGCTGGGCAGTAAACCAAACTCAAGTGCTTTTGATGCAGAGAGAGATTGAATAGACAGACTTCTGAGAAAACAGAGAGGCTGTAAATCCTGTCACACCACGTTTCAGCTGTAACAAATATATTATATCTTTTGTAATGTAGCCATTATAGAAATGATCATCTGTTAGGAAATTGAATGTAGTAACTAATATTTAAAGAAGTGTGTGTAGGACAGAAATGTTGTCCTTTCACTGATTCAGTAATGTCATGCAAGAGTAGTAACAGAGCAGAGAACCGTTCCAGGTACAACCAAAGCAAAACACTTTCTTAAACATGTTTTTTAAAACTTTTTAATATTGAAAAATATACAGTACCGGTCAAAGGTTTGGACACACTTACTCATTCCAGGGTTGTTCTTAATTTTTTAAAACTATTTTCTACATTGTAGAATAATAGCGAAGGCATCAAATCTATGAAATAACACATGGAATCATGTAGTAACCAAAAAAGTGTTAAACAAATCAAAATATATTTTAGATTCTTCAATATAGCCACCCATTGCCTTGATGACAGATTTACACACTCTTGGCATTCTCTCAACCAGCTTCATGAGGTAGTCACCTGGAATGCCTTTCAATTAACAGGTTTGATTTTTTAAATTTTATTTAACTAAGCAAGTCAGTTAAGAACAAATTATTATTTTCAATGACGGGTTAACTGCCTATTCAGGGGCAGAACGACAGATTTGTACCTTGTCAGCTCGGGGATTTGAACTTGCAACCTTCTGGTTACTAGTCCAACGCTCTAACCACTAGGCTACCCTGCCGCCCCAAGGTGTTTTTTGTTAAAAGTTAATTTGTGGAATTGATTTCCTTAATCCATTTTAGCCAATCGTTTGTGTTGTGACAAGATAGGGTTGGTGTACATAAGATAGCCCTTTTGGTAAAAGACCAAGTCCATATTTTGGCAAGAACAGCTCAAATAAGCAAAGGGAAACGACAGTCCATCATTACTTTAAGACATCAAGGTCAGTCAATACGAACATTTTAAAAACGTTGACATTTTCTTCAAGTGCAGTTGCAAAAACCATCAAGCGCTATGATGAAACTGGCTCTCATGAGGACCGCCACTGGAAAGGAAGACCCAGAGTTACCTCTGCTGCAGAGGATAAGTTCATTAGAGTTACCAGCCTCAGAAATCGGCAATTAACTGCACATCAGATAGCAGCCCAAATAAATGCTTCACAGAGTTCAAGTAGTCATTAGTCCAACAGTTGCAAACGAGAGTTTCCATTGGACAAATTCAGGTATATTTATCCCTGTTTTGTTCCGTTTGCTTATATTTAAGAAATGTTTTCAACAGAATCGGCGGAATGAATACATTCCTTATCATTCCAAAGACAGTTCACTTTGATAGCAGCCACATACAAACAACATGATAATTTGCTTGTTGTATAATTCCGTTTCACATCTACGCGGGTGTAATGAGGTCTGTGTGAAGCTAGTGTAGAGGAGTCAGGCGCAGGACAGCAGATATGAGTAAATAAAAGTCGTGACAGCGGGTCTCCTCCTCTCACCTTTTCCCTTTGCTTTTGGACTTTAATGCACAATACAACAGATTTCTGTGACTAGGCAATAAAACCTTTCCAAGCCAAAGATCCCAGAAATGTTCTCTCAAATGTTGTTCCCAAGTTTGTTGACATCCCTGTTAGTGAGAATATTCTCATTTGCCAAGATAATACATCCACCTGACAGGTGTGGCATATCAAGAAGCTGATTAAACAGCATGATCATAACACAGGTGCACCTTGTGCTGGGGACAATAAAAGGCTACTCTAACAGAATGACACAGATGAGGGAGCGTGCAATTGGCAGCCTGACTGGAGGAATGTCCATCAGAGCTGTTCCCAACGAATTGAATGTTAATTTCTCTCTTTTTCTGTCTGTAATAAAGCCCTTTTATGGGGAAAAAAAACAAATTCTGATTGGTATACTCTGCGTTGCATCGTGCATAAGAACAACCCTTAGCCGTGGTATATTGGACATATACCAAACCCCTCAGGCCTTATTGCTTAATTATACCATGGCATTGCAGAATACTCCATTCTGATTGGCTTGAAGGACATTCTAGAGCATGCAGTATTTCCCTATAATGCACAGTATAGATGCATGGTAGAATGCATGATAGAATTCAATGGCGATAGTTAATTCTTGCATGTTTTGTTTGACAGAGGTAAGAGGTAAGCTAGGCTAGCTTTGCCATGGAGAGCAGTTTTGAAGTTGAGGAAGTTGAGGACTTCTCCCCACCTGACTGACTCACCATCTATTCAGACTATGTGTAGGCTAAAGCCTGTGCTGACCTTGTGCTTAGCCAACCTGACAGTAGCTAGCTAGCATAGCTTGGGGATAGCTACAGGTGGCTAGCCTATCTAGCTAGCTGATATTTCTCGATCAAATCACAGTTATGGCAAGATAGCAAAAAGTATATGTTTCATGAGACACTCGCACTTCAGCACCTTGATATGAAAGTAGCGTGCAACTTGAAGTTTTATCACATCACGTAAAGACGTGATCATGGAAACAATATCAACAACTGCAAGTTGAATCCCCGATCTTCAGTCAGCTCCGCTGTCAACACAATATTCTATAACTTGCTACAGCCAGCAGATCTTCTTCTTTGGTGAGGTTTAACGACAGTTGGCATCCAATATATGTTTCATTACCGCCAACAACTGGGGTATATATCCTTTATACTTTGATACTGAAAAGGAAAACCTACCATGCCAACTAACCCTACATTCATTCAAAACCCACCACCTATTCCACTATTTAACCCTACCTGATACTATCCCAGGCCAACGGGACAGGACACCACCACTCGACACACCCTGTAACTCTTCTGAAGTTAAATCTCGTACCCCCAAGTACTTCTCTGCCACTGCCACCACATCTATTTTCTGGGACTTAGGTTCCATCCCTGCTGTACAATTGATAACCATAGCTACGAACGCTAAGAATCCAACCTTACTGAAGCATTGTTGGCCTCTCCCTCTGTTCTGGCACAGATCTACTACTCACAAGGATCCTCTCAGGATCCTTCACCGTAGACCCATCCTTCTCTACTTTCTTCACTGCCTCAGCATACCGACACCTTCTGTACTCACCGACACTAGACACTCCTCTGTCCCATGCCCTCCTGCACATATCCTAACATCCTGTCTCCTCCTCCATGATCTATGCTGCAATAGTCTATGTGCCTGGGGGCTAGGGGCAGTCTGCCCTATCTGGTGAAATTCTCCTGTCTTATCTGGTGTCCTGTGTGAACTTAAGTATGCTCCCTCTAATTCTCACATATCTCTCTCTCTTTCTCTCTCTCCCCCCTCCCAGAGGATCTGATCCCTTGGACCATGCCTCAGAACTACCTGGCCTGATGACTCCTTGCTGTCTCCGTCCCCAGTCCACCTGGTCATGCTGCTGCTCCAGTTTCAACTGTTCTGTCTGCGACTATAGAACCCTGACCTGTCCACCGGACGTGCTACCTTGTCCCGGAGATGCTGTTTTCGACCATCTCTCTCCCTCTCCCCCTCCCTCTCCCTCTCCCCCTCCCTCTCTCTCTCCCACACCTGCTGTCTCGACCTCTGAATGCTGAGGTGCTGACGTGTTGCACCCTTTACAACCACTGTGATTATTATTTGACCCTGCTGGTCATCTATGAACATTTGAACATCTTGAAGAACGATTTGGTCTTAATGGCCATGCACTCTTTTAATCTCCACCCAGCACAGCCAGAAGAGAACTGGCCACCCCTCAGAGCTTGGTTCCTCTCTACTCAGCACAGCCAGAAGAGGACTGGCCCCCCCTCAGAGCCTGGTTCCTCTCTAGGTTTCTGCCTAGGTTCCTGCCTTTTTAGGGAGGTTTTCCTAGCCACCATGCTTCTACATCTGCATTGCTTGATGGTTGGGGCTGTAGGCTGGGTTTCTGTATAAGCACATTGGGACATCTGCTGATGTAAAAAGGGCTTTATACATACATTTGATTTATTTAATGACTTTTGTCGGGTAAAGACTCAAAACTCAAAAGGACTGACAGCGACTCTTCTGTTTCACCACGCTCACCACCAGGTCTGCGTCGCACCAAACGGTGGGCGTCACACACGACGGGAATCTTCAACTTCAATTGCTTTCTTTTTCCTCTTTCAATCCACACAGTCGAAACATAAAGATGTGTCCTCCAGCTTAGGTAGAGGCAGTGCTTCCCCACACCCATAACAGGTGTTCCTGTGGTTCTTGCTTGCCTCTGTAGCCTTTTCCCCGTCGCTCAACACCGACTGACCTGACGCCAACTCACACATGACTCATCCCGTCCATGTTCTATCTGGTAATTCATTGCACACACCTGGTGTCCCAGGTCTAAATCATTCCCTGATTAGATGAGAACAATGAACAAATGCAGTGGAACTGGCTTTGAGGTCCAGAGTTGAGATTGAGCGCCCTAACCCTAAAACCTAGATAGCCTATTAGCACAGGTGGCGGCCTATTGGTGCTTCACAGCCAGCAGTTTTGCCTTGTCTCTCCATATGTTCGCTGTTAGCTCTTTCCAGGGGGACAAATCCCATAACTAATATCCCTACAGGTGTAGGCTACATGTGGACATTGCACAAACTTGGTCAGCTTAGTGTAGATACAGTTGAAGTCAAATCAAATCAACATGTGTTGACCTTACAGTGAAATGCTCTAACCAATAGTGCAAAAAAGATATTAGGTGAACAATAGGTAAGTAAAGAAATAAAAACAACAGTAAAAAGACAGTGAAAAGTAACAGTAGCGAGGCTATAAAAGTAGCGAGGCTACATACAGACAACGGTTAGTCGGGCAAATTGAGGTAGTATGTACATGTAGATATGGTTAAAGTGACTATGCATATATGATGAACAGAGAGTAGCAATAGCATAAAAGAGGGGGTGGCGGGTGGCGGGACACAATTCAGATAGCCCGGTTAGCCAATGTGCGGGGAGCACTGGTTGGTCGGCCCAATTGAGGTACTATGTACATGAATGTATAGTTAAAGTGACTATGCATATGTGATAAACAGAGAGTAGCAGCAGCATAAAAGAGGGGTTGGGGGGGCACACAATGCAAATAGTCCGGGTAGCCATTTGATTACCTGTTCAGGAGTCTTATGGCTTGGGGGTAAAAATGTTGAGAGGCCTTTTTCTCCTAGACTTGGCACTCCGGTACCACTTGACATGTGGTAGTGGAGAGAACAGTCTACGACTGGGGGTGGCTGTGGTCTTTGGCCATTTTTAGGACATTCCTCTGATACTGCCTGGTGTAGAGGTCCTGGATGGCAGGCAGCTTAGCCCCAGTGATGTACTGGGCCGTACGCACTACCCTCTGTAGTGCCTTGCAGTCGGAGGCCGAGTAAATGCCGTACCAGGCAGTGATGCAAGCTCTCGATGTTGCAGCTGTAGAACCTTTAGTGGATCTCAGGACCCATGCCAAATCTTTTTAGTTTCCTGAGGAATAGGCTTTGTCGTGCCCTCTTCACGACTGTGTTTTGACCATTCTAGTTTGTTGTTGATGTGGACACCAAGGAACTTGAAGCTCTCAACCTGCTTCACTACAGCCCCATCGATGAGAATGGGGGCGTGCTCAGTCCTCCTTTTCCTGTAGTCCACAATCATCTCCTTATTCTTGGTTACGTTGAGGGATAGGTTGCTATTCTGGCACCACTCGGCCAGGTCTCTGACCTATTCCCTATAGGCTGTCTTGTTGTTGTCTGTGATCAGACCTACCACTGTTGTGTCGTCTGCAAACTTAATGATGGTGTTGGAGTCGTGGCTGGCCATGCAGTCGTGTGTGAACAGGGAGTACAGGAGGGGACTGAGCACACAACCCTGGGGGGTTCTATTGTTGAGGATCAGCATGGCAGATGTGTTGCTATCTACCCTCACCACCTGCGGGGGAGGCCTGTCAGGAAGTCCAGGATCCAGTTGCAGAGGGAGGTGTTTAGTCACAGGATCTTTAGCTTAGTGATGAGCTTTGAGAGTACTATGGTGTTGAACGCTGAGCTGTAGTCAATGAATAGCATTCTCACCTAGGGGTTCCTTTAGTACAGGTAGGAAAGGGCAGTGTGGAGTGCAATGGCGATTGCATCATCTGTGGATCTGTTTTGGCGTTATGCAAATTGGAGTGGTTCTAGGGTTTCTGGGAAAATGGTGTTGATGTGAGCCATTACCAACCTTTCAAAATACTTTATGGCTAAGGACGTGAGTGCAACGGGTCTGTAGTCATTTAGGCAGTTTGCCTTCGTGTTCTTGGGCACAGGGACTACGGTGGTCTGCTTGAAAAATGTTGGTATTACAGACTCAATCAGGGACATGTTGAAAATGTCAGTGAAGACACCTGCCAGTTGGTCAGCACATGCCCGGAGCACACGTCCTGGTAATTTGTCTGGCCCCGCAGCCTTGTGAATGTTGACCTGTTTAAAGGTCTTACTCACGTCGGCTACGGAGAGCGTGATCAAGTCGGAAGTTTACATACACTTAGGTTGGAGTCATTAAATCTTGTTTTTCAACCACTCCACCAATTTGTTTGTTATATGTTGGCAGAAAATGATGTCATGGCTTTAGAAGCTTCTGATAGGCTAATTGACATCATTTGAGTCAATTGGAGGTGTACCTGTGGATGTATTTCAAGGCCTACCTTCAAACGCAGTGCCTCTTTGCTTGACATCATGAGGAAATCAAAAGAAATCAGCCAAGATCTCAGAAAAAAAAATTGTAGACCTCCACAAATCTGGTTCATCCTTGGGAGCCATTTCCAAACACCTGAAAGTACCACGTTCGTCTATTAAACAATAGTACGCAAGTATAAACTCCATGGGACCATACCGCTCAGGAAGTAGATGCGTTCTGTCTCCTAGAGATGAACGTACTTTGGTGCGAAAAGTGCAAATCAATCCCAGAACAACAGCAAAGGACCTTGTGAAGATGCTGGAGGCAACAGGACAAAAGTATCTATATCGACATTAAAACGAGTCTTATATCGACATAACCTGAAAGGCCGCTCAGCTAGGAAGTTGCCACTGCCCCAAAACCGCCATAAAAAAGTCTGACTACGATTTGCAACTGCATATGGGGACAAAGATCATACTTTTTGGAGAAATGTCCTCTGGTCTGATGAAACAAAAATATAACTGTTTGGCCATAATGACCATTGTTATGTTTGGAGGAAAAAGAGGGAGGCTTGCAAGCCGAAGAACACCATCCCAACCGTGAAGCACAGGGATGGCAGCATCATGTTGTGGGGGTGCTTTGCAGCAGCAATGGCTGATGCACTTCACAAAATAGATTGAATCATGAGGATGGAAAATTATGTGGATATATTGAAGCAACATCAGTCAGGATGTTAAAGCTTAGTCGCAAATGGGTCTTCCAAATGGACAATGACCCGAAGCAAACTGCCAAAGTTGTGGCAAAATGGCTTAAAGACAACAAGGTCAAGGTATTGGAGTGGCCATCACAAAGCCCTGACCTCAATCCTATAGAACATTTGTGGGCAGAATTGAAAAAGCGTGTGTGAGCAAGGAGGCTTACAAACCTGACTCAGTTACACCAGCTCTATCTGGAGGAATGGGCCAAAATTCACCCAACGTATTGTGGGAAGCTTGTGGAAGGCAACCTGAAACATTTGACCCAAGTTAAACAATTTAAAGGCAATGCAACCAAATACTAATTGAGTGTATGTAAACTTCCGACCCACTGGGAATGTGATGAAAGAAATAAAAGCTGAAATAAATGATTCTTTCTACTATTATTCTGACATTTCACATTCTTAAAATAAAGTGGTGATCCTAACTGACCTAAGATAGGGAATTTTTACTAGGCTTGGTTTTTGCTCTGACATGCACTGTCAACTGTGGGACCTTATATAAACAGGTGTTTGCCTTTCCAAATCATGTCCAATCAATTGAATTTATCACAGGTGGACTCCAATCATGAAACATCTCAAGGATGACCAATGGAAACAGGACGCACCTGAGCTCAATTTTGAGACTCATAGCAAAGGGTCTGAATATTTATGTAAATAAGGTAGTTCTGTTTCTTTTTATAAATGTGCAAAAATGTCTAAAATCCTGTTTTCACTCTGTCATTATGGGGTATTGTGTGTAGATTGATGAGGGAAAAAAATATTTCATCAACTTTAGAATAACACAATGTGGATAAGGTGAAGGGGTCTGAATACTTTCTGAATGCACTGTACATGTTGTCATTACACTGTAACTATTAGTTCTTACAGTTAACTACAATACTTGCTACAATGTCATTATACATGTCATTACACTGTAATAAGGACCCCTTATTAAATGTACTCAGGCTAGACAAGTACCATCCTTCATTTATTTTTGCACTAGAACATACACAATAGACTTTATGAGAACAGGCATGTTGTTTTAGCACTAGTAGCAGACAAAGCCCCCGAATGCTAGCTAGCTAGCGCTAACTAACCTAGCCCTTGACTCCCAATTCCATTACTGCAAAAGCATAAGGCCGCCAGTTATCGAGAGCAAGTGCTAACCCAAGCAACATAATCGTTCTCATGAAAGTAACTTAGCTACCTATCTTGCAAATCCGGCTTAGGTATCAAAATATTTGTCAGAGTTTAAATGAATTGGCTAGCTTTCTAACGTCAGCTAGCACAGGGATCTTCTTGGCTAGCCAGTTTGAGTTGAATTATCGATAGCAAGCTACAGTTACACCCAATCAAACTTTATTGTCAGGTGCAATGTTAGCTGTGCAAATATCCCTCTCTATAACATTACATCACATTACACATTAGGGACAGGCTATGTATTTAGCTAGTTACATCACAGTATCACAACTCACCACACACTAGCACTTGATCACGACTCTCAGTTCATTCCGTCACACATGAGAGTCATTGAGCGAAGGCGTCTTCTGTACGGGGGAGTTTTGTGAGGTTTAGTCTGAACATTAACACACATGGCTTGCGGTATGGTTTTGGAAGCATTATAGGGTTAGGTTTAGTGTTCCCACACGGCCACATCTCTATGTTACAGCGCATGTTTACGGGAAGACAGAAAATGGAAGCCTATTTTCCATCCTATGCCAAGCAAGTGTGCATGCGTTGTAGACTTGACAATATGTCCACAACACATGGCAGCTGGCGGTAGACCACACATTGTGTCTCTGGGCAACTGGACATCATAAGTGAGCATGTAAGGAATCCATACCCAGCCCATCCATACCCGTCGTGACGAGCTCACTTCCAAATCTCGTTTTGGACGAGACTGACTTTATCACCAAAATGATCCTATGTACACTTTGTAGAAAATATTGACACGATAATGAATGTTTCTGACTCATATCAATGCCACATTGGCTGTTTATAACCAGAGAAGTTGGTTCTAGGAGGCAGTTCCCCTTTAACCATTAACACAGTTCCTGGCACTGGTCTGTACTGGGTCCCTGCATTCACTTCCAGAGTATCAGGGAGCCTGTACAGTCTGCTATGGGGGTGGCTATCATTAATAACCAAATAGACGCTCTTACAGTATTTCATTTTTGTCTATAGAGTAAAGCTCTGTGGACTTTGAATATTTCAACAAATTTAGAACCATTGTTCCTTCCTTTAGCATTAATTTTCACAATGAATAAGTCTATCTCAATGAATAATCTTTCGGCTGGAAACATTATACCACTCAAACGCAGGCTACACATGCTGGAATCACGACCCGGAGCTACTGAATGCTTTGTCTTTCAGAGGTTTCTGTCTTTCAGAGCCTCTTTTTAAATGCGAGTTAAACTTTCTGACCTCAGTTTACATTTACCCTTTATCAGGTCAGCAGGAACCAGGCCTGCTCTAAAATAGCTTTTTTCCCAGGTGGTCTAAGGCTGGGGAAATCTCAGGCCCTCTTCGTCACTCAGCTCTCTCTCCCTCTCTCTCTCTCTCTCGCTCTGTCCAGAGCACTGAGCTCTGGGATATTTGTGCATTGTGTATTGATTCGGGGTACAACCCTTGGCTGTAAAAGAGAGATAAAGAAGTTAGACATTAACTTTATTTTTCATGGGGTCATAGTGTGGTTTTACATACATCTACCGACCACACAAAAAAAAACTGGTTCCTCTGATGGACTCTGGAATATTGATTTTATCCCTCTCACCCTCTCTCTCTTTTTACCCCTCTCGCCCTCTCTCTCTCTCTCTCTCTCTCTCTCTCACACACTTGCTCTCTCACACATCCACAGAAAATAGCCTTTGCAGTCAGTATTTCTCCTCTCAGATAGATAGTGTGGCTGGCAGGCAGCATTCCTGTCTACTCCCTTCAAGGTTACAGCGTGGTGGAGGGGAGAGATCGGAGCACCTGCTGCCTTGCTGCCTGAGAGAGGAACCGTTGTTTTGTTCCACCCTCAACTGAACTGTAGCACTGCTTATTCCACTGATCCACTTATCCTTTTCCAGTTCTGAATAACTTAAAAGGACACCTAAAGAAATAACTATAGTGGTTTTTATGCAGTTTGTCCCAAGCTCAGATGTCATTATCGCAGAGAAAAGAGAACATCAAAAGGAACCTGGTGATAATGGGATTGTTGTGTTAATTCAAATTAATAAATATTAATCAGGTTGTCAGCAATTGTTTTAATATTTCGACTTTAGTGGCAGCAAATCTTATGGTCTTCTAATTTCTGTGTGAAACGTAGCAACCACAATTCTATTTTCCAGTGCTGAAGGCTGGCTTACCCCATAGCCTGAGAATACTGCACCTGGTTTGGACAGCAGCACAGGTGAACTCTGCACATTTCCATTGGTGGAATTTCTCACCCTTGGTGCCATATAGTTGACTGGATATGGCCCCCCAAAATAAAGCTAGGTGGCTCTTACTTTCTCCCCTTTCTCTCAGTAACTGAACTGGCTTCTCAGATTGTAGCTAACGAGAGAGAGAGAGAGAGAGAGAGAGAGAGAGAGAGAGAGAGAGAGAGAGAGAGAGAGAGAGAGAGAGAGAGAGAGAGAGAGAGAGAGAGAGAGAGAGAGAGAGAGAGAGAGAGAGAGAGAGAGAGAGAGAGAGAGAGAGAGAGAGAGAGAGAGAGAGAGAGAGAGAGAGAGAGAGAGAGAGAGAGAGAGAGAGAGAGAGAGAGAGAGAGAGAGAGAGAGAGAGAGAGAGAGAGAGAGAGAGAGAGAGAGAGAGAGAGAGAGAGAGAGAAAAAAAAAAAAAAAAATCCTGTATGGGGGACAGACAGACAGCTCTCTCTCTGCTGGAGGTCACTATGGCAGACAGTTTGCTGTACACAAAGCCCCTATCATCGCCAAGCCTATCTCTGACCTTTTTGACCTGTCTCTCCACCCTGGGAGAATCCCATTGCTTGGAAGGCAGCCACAGTGCATAATTTATTTAAATGGGGAAATCAAGCTGATTAACTGTTATAGGCCAATTTCTCTTTTGCCCTGTTAATCAAAAGTGTTGAAATAGTCGATAATCAACAGACTGGCTTTCTTGATGTCTGTAGTATTCTCTCAGGTATGCAATCTGGTTTCTGCTCAGTTTATGGATGTGTCACTGCAACCTTAAAGTTGATGTCACCATTGCCTTCATTCTAAGCAATGTTGTGCTGCTATTTTTATTGACTTGGCCAAAGCTTTTGCTACGGTAGACCATTCCATTCTTGTGGGCCGGCTAAGGAGTATTGGTGTCTCTGAGGGGTCTTTGACCTGGTTTGCTAACTACCTCTCTCAAAGAGTGCAGTGTATGAAGTCAGAACATCTGCTGTCTCTGCCACTGCCCAAGCAAGCTCTTCTCAATTTACATCAACAACATAGCTCAGGCATTAGGAAGTGCTCTCATCCATTTATATGCAGATGATACAGTCTTATACTCAGCTGGCCCCTCCCTGGATGTTGTGTTAAACGCTCTACACCAAAGTTTTCTTAGTGTCTAACAAGATGTTCTCTGCCCTTAACCTTGTTCTGAACACCTCTAAAACAAAGGTCATGTGGTTTGGTAAGAAGAATGCTCCTCTCCCCACCGGTGTGATTACTACCTCTGAGGGTTTAGAGCTTGAGGTAGTCACCTCATACATGTACTTGGGAGTATGGCTAGATGGTACACTTTCCTTCTCTCAGCACATATCAAAGCTGCAGGCTAAGGTTAAATCTAGACTTGGTTTCCTCTATCGTAATCGCTCCTCTTTCACCCCAGCTGCCAAACTAACCCTGATTCAGATGACCATCCAACCCATGCTAGATTACTGAGACGTAATTTATAGATCGGCAGGTAAGGGTGCTCTCAAGCGACTAGATGTTTTTTACCTTTCGGCCATCAGATTTGCCACCAATGCTCCTTATACAACACATCACTGCACTCTATATTCCCGCGTAAACTGGTCATCTCTGTATACCCGTCGCAAGACCCACTGGTTGATGCTTATTTATAAAACCCTCTTAGGCCTCACTCCCCCCTATTTGAGATACCTACTGCAGCCCTCATCCACCACATACAACACCCATTCTGCCAGTCACATTCTGTTAAAGGTCCCCAAAGCACAGACATCCCTGGGCCACTCCTCTTTTCAGTTTGCTGCAGCTAGCGACTGGAATGAGCTGCAAAAAACACTCAAACTGGACAGTTTTATCTCCATCTCTTCATTCAAAGACTCATGGACACTCTTACTGATAGTTGTGGCTGCTTTGTGTGATGTGTTGTCTCTACCTTCTTTCCCTTTGTGCTGTTGTCTGTGCCCAATAATGTTTGTGCCATGTTTTGTGCTACTACTGTGTTGTGCTGCTGCCATGTTGTGTTACTACCATGTTGTTGTCATGTTGTGTTGCTACCATGTTGTTGTCATGTGGTGTTGCTACCATGCTATGTTGTCGTCTTAGGTCTCTCTTTATGTAGTGTTGTGGTGTCTCTCTTGTCGCGATGTGTGTTTTGTCCTATATCTTTCTTTTATTTTTAATCCCAGCCCCCGTCCCCGCAGGGGGCCTTTTGCCTTTTGCCTTTTGGTAGGCCTTCATGGTAAATAAAGATGGGTTCTTAGCTGACTTGCCTAGTTAAATAAAGTATTTTTTTAATACACTGTCTGTGTGTTACATTCTGTAGACTGGGCTGCCAGCTCTTTGCCAGGTGGTCCTCTAATGACGTCTCTCTCTCTCTCTGTGTGTGTGTGTGTGTGTGTGTGTGTGTGTGTGTGTGTGTGTGTGTGTGTGTGTGTGTGTGTGTGTGTGTGTGTGTGTGTGTGTGTCTGGTACTACAAGGCCTTGTACTACAGATCCATCCTTGAGAAGGTTCTCCTTGAGAAGGTTCTCCATGGTGTTGTGTTAGTCACTGTACAGTCTCACCTTAGGTCCAGCGCTTCTTTCGGTCACGCTGTGCTGCATTAACTGTTTCAACACTATGTAAAAATAAAATAAAATAAAAATAAAAAAAATTATTCCCAATGGCTCACCGACACAACCTCAAGCAACGAGAAAGCGAACAAATCTAACCTTAACCCAATGCTGACTATAAAGTATAGATGACAGTTACTCTGCTAATACAGTGCCTTGTGAAAGTATTCGGCCCCCTTGAACTTTGCGACCTTTTGCCACATTTCAGGCTTCAAACATAAAGATATAAAACTGTATTTTTTTGTGAAGAATCAACAACAAGTGGGACACAATCATGAAGTGGAACGACATTTATTGGATATTTCAAACTTTTTTAACAAATCAAAAACTGAAAAATTGGGCGTGCAAAATTATTCAGCCCCTTTACTTTCAGTGCAGAAAACTCTCTCCAGAAGTTCAGTGAGGATCTCTGAATGATCCAATGTTGACCTAAATGACTAATGATGATAAATACAATCCACCTGTGTGTAATCAAGTCTCCGTAAAAATGCACCTGCACTGTGATAGTCTCAGAGGTCCGTTAAAAGCGCAGAGAGCATCATGAAGAACAAGGAACACACCAGGCAGGTCTGAGATACTGTTGTGAAGAAGTTTAAAGCTGGATTTGGATACAAAAACATTTCCCAAGCTTTAAACATCCCAAGGAGCACTGTGCAAGCGATAATATTGAAATGGAAGGAGTATCAGACCACTGCAAATCTACCAAGACCTGGCCGTCCCTCTAAACTTTCAGCTCATACAAGGAGAAGACTGATCAGAGATGCAGCCAAGAGGCCCATGATCACTCTGGATGAACTGCAGAGATCTACAGCTGAGGTGGGAGACTCTGTCCATAGGACAACAATCAGTCGTATATTGCACAAATCTGGCCTTTATGGAAGAGTGGCAAGAAGAAAGCCATTTCTTAAAGATATCCATAAAAAGTGTTGTTTAAAGTTTGCCACAGGCCACCTGGGAGACACACCAAACATGTGGAAGAAGGTGCTCTGGTCAGATGAAACCAAAATGGAACTTTTTGGCAACAATGCAAAACGTTATGTTTGGCGTAAAAGCAACACAGCTCATCACCCTGAACACACCATCCCCACTGTCAAACATGGTGGTGGCAGCATCATGGTTTGGGCCTGCTTTTCTTCAGCAGGGACAGGGAAGATGGTTAAAATTGATGGGAAGATGGATGGAGCCAAATACAGGACCATTCTGGAAGAAAACCTGATGGAGTCTGCAAAAGACCTGAGACTGGGATGGAGATTTGTCTTCCAACAAGACAATGATCCAAAACATAAAGCAAAATCTACAATGGAATGGTTCAAAAATAAACATATCCAGGTGTTAGAATGGCCAAGTCAAAGTCCAGACCTGAATCCAATCGAGAATCTGTGGAAAGAACTGAAAACTGCTGTTCACAAATGCTCTCCATCCAACCTCACTGAGCTCGAGCTGTTTTGCAAGGAGGAATGGGAAAATATTTCAGTCTCTCGATGTGCAAAACTGATAGAGACATACCCCAAGCGACTTACAGCTGTAAAAGGTGGCGCTACAAAGTATTAACTTAAGGGGGCTGAATAATTTAGCACGCCCAATTTTTCAGTTTTTGATTTGTTAAAAAAGTTTTAAATATCCAATAAATGATGTCGTTCCACTTCATGATTGTGTCCCACTTGTTGTTGATTCTTCACAAAAAAATACAGTTTTATATCTTTATGTTTGAAGCCTGAAATGTGGCAAAAGGTCGCAAAGTTCAAGGGGGCCGAATACTTTCGCAAGGCACTGTATAGTGAAAGGGCATGTACGCTTCATACTACGAGCTCTTAAAATGTCATAAATAACAGCCTGTTCTTTTATTTGACCAAAATCAAGTCTGTCAGATTCCTAAACAGCCGGTAGTGGATTACAGATTACAAAGTATTTATCAAGATGGCTTCCGCATTGCAGATGGGACAGTGAAAACACTTATCTCTAGATATTCCCTTATCAAAAAACAATTTAGCAGGAGAAACAGACATTAGCACAGGTTTTTGCTGTGCTGAGTGCTTTGGCTTTACCCTCCTCGGTACAAGGGTCTGTTTGCACTGAGCACACATCTCCATCTGCCTGGCTGGCTGGATGAAGACATTCACATTACTTCAATATTGCTTTGACATCTAAATCTATTCTTTCTGGCTTCAGCAAACTTGGAGGAAATGTATCAATTCAATTAGTGAGGAGGGCAGAGTGTGTGAACAGCAAGGTTATTATAATAGACGAAAACTGAAACTAAAACAAAAGAATAATGAAAATAATATTTAGTCAATTGAAATGAAGTAATCAACAAACCCGTCTGAAAGACTAAAACTATACTGAAACTATTATCTTTGACTCCAAAACTAAATCAAACGGAAACCCCTTGTGTTCTTATACAGTGCATTGAGAAAGTATGCACACCCCTTGACTTTTTCTACATTTTGTTGTTACAAAGTGGGATTAAAATGGATTTAATTGTCTTTTTTTGTGTCAACGATCTACACAAAATACTCTAATGTCAAAGTGGAAGAAAAATTCTAACATTTGAAAATAATATATGGAAATTAAACACAAATACCTTGATTAGATAAGTATTCAAACCCCTGAGTCAATAGATTTTAGAATCACCTCGGGCAGCGATTACATCTGTGAGTCTTTTTGGGGTAAGTCTCTAAGAGCTTTCCACACCTGGATTTGTGCTACGGGGGAGATCTTCATGGGCTATACTCAGCCTTGCTTTGGGGTAGTAAGTTGGTGATTTTAAGACATCCCTCTAGTGGTGTGGGGCTATGCTTTGGCAAAGTGGATGGGGTTATATCCTGCCTGGTTGGCCCTGTCCGGGAGTATCGCCGGATAGGGCCACAGTGTCTCCCGACCCTTCCAGTCTCAGCCTCCAGTATTTATGCTGCAATAGTTTGATGACTCCTTGCTGTCCCCAGTCTGCCCGGTCGTGCTGCTGCTCCGGTTTCAACTGTTCTGCCTGCGGCTGTGGAACCCTGACCTGTTCACCAGGCGTGCTACCTTGTCCCGGACCTGCGGTTTTCAACTCTCTCTCTCTACCACACCTGCTGTCTCTAACACTGAATGCTCGGCTATGAAAAGCCAACTGACTTTTACTCCTGAGGTTCTGACCTGTTGCACCCTCTACAACCACTGTGATGATTATTATTTGACCCTGCTGTTCATCTATGAACATTTGAACATCTTGGCGAAGTACTGTTATAATCTCCACCCGGCACAGCCAGAAGAGGACTAGCCAACCCTCAGAGCCTGGTTCCTCTCTAGGTTAATTCCTAGGTTTTTGCCTTTCTAGGGAGTTTTTCCTAGCCACCGTGCTTCTACATCTGCATTGCTGACTGTTTGGGGTTTTAGGCTGAGTCCCTGTATAGCACTTTGTGACATCGGCTGATAAATGTGACATCGGGCTTTATGTGACATCGGGCTTTATAAATACATTTGATTGATTGATGTTGGATTTGCCTCAAACATAAAACTTTGTATTCAGTACAAAAAGTGAATTGCTTTGGCACATTTCTTTGCAGTATTACTTTAGTGCCTTGTTGAAAACAGGATGCATGTTTTGGAATATTTTTTATTCCCTACAAGCTTCCTTCTTTTCATTCTGTCAATTAGCTTATGTAAGGATCAACGCTGGAGATGAGAAGCAAGTACAGGAAGTAAACATTTACTGGAAAACAGAAATCAAAACAAGAACAGCGTCTGGACTGGGGGTACAAATCGACATAATGACAATAATGCTGACACGGGGAACCAACTGAGGAACAGACAGATATAGAAGGGAAATCAACAAAGTAATGGAGTCCAGGTGAGTCCAATATTGGCCAGCTAAGTGTAATGATGGTGACAGGTGTGAGTAATGAAGGGTAGCATGGCGCCCTCGAGCACCAGAGAGGGAAAGCAGGAGCAGGCGTGACAGATTAGTCTTGTGGAGTAAGTACAATGTTGTACCTCAGTTTTCTTCTATCACAGCCATTACACTCTTTAACTGTTTTAACGTCACCATTGGCCTCATTGTGAAATCTGCGAGTGGGGTCCTTCCTTTTTGGCAACTGAGTTAGGAAGGACTGCTGTATCTTTGTAGTGACTGAGTGTAATGATACACCATCCAAACTGTAATTAATAACTTCACCATGCTCAAAGGGAAATTCAATGTCTCATTTTTAATTTCTACCCATCTACCAATAGGTTCCCTTCTTTGCAAGTAATTGAAAAATCTCCCTGGTCTTTTTGATTAAATCTGTGTTTGAAATTCACTGCTCGACTGAGGAACCTTACAGATAATTGTATGTGTGGGGTACAAATATGAGGTAGTCATTCAAAAATAATGTTAAACACAATTTATTTAACATAATATGAGTCCATGGAACAAAGGGGTTGAATACTTATTGACTCACGACATTTCAGCTTTTCATTTGTAATTCATTTGTAAAAATTTCGAAAAACATTCCACTTTGACATTATGGTGTATTGTGTGTAGGCCACTGAGCAAGGGAATGCGACCATGATGTGGTAAGCAGATGTGCAAAATACCTATCCAGGTGTTGTAAGATCTGGCAGGCGTCAGCAATGTCTGAACAGAGGAGCGCGCCCATTTAGACGAACATGATGCAAGATGTTGCTCGCACACAGTCACATAGAGTATCTGCGCATGTGCGTGGGTGCACTTCACACTTCTACAATGTGGTAGCTACCGGACCAAAACAATGGTGAAGTTGAGCCTCGAGCTTCAACGCTCCTGGGTGTTGCAGAAATGTATCCACTACTAATGTTTACTTGGTGAATCTACGTACCTCATCTTGCTGAGTCTACCTGTAAACCTAACCTAACCTAACCTATGACTTGACCTATCACCTTATGCACTACTGCCCCCAGTGGCAAGAAGTGACATCCCCAAAAACTGTACAACACATACATGGCTCCTAGCCTCCCACACATACTTTCTGTCCCTAACACTAAAACTGAAACTTAATAATATAAAAACTAAATAGATCTGAAAAAGAACTGAAACTAAACTGAATTTAAAAGAGACATCTTAAAGCTAATAGAAATATAAACCAACCTAAAAAACACAAAACTATAATAACCTCAGTGAACAGTATTTAAAAATGAAACAGAACCAGATTTGAAGTAGACAAATAGAAATGTTGTCATTTATCTCCCTTAATGTGTCCTGTGTATGGCTGGGTGCTGGCTCCTAGTTGGAGATGGGGGGGTGGAGATCGGCTGAGAGCGATGGCCAGGCTTGGCAGGGGGGTGAGGGGGTAATGGGGGTGAGGGAGGTCACAACAGGAGATGGAGCCTGTGTGGGTCACCATGAGGTTACCCTGACCTGAGTTTGGATTCTGCAGGCCGTATTTATCAAGCAAAGCAAGCTGGGATGTGTGTGTATGTGTGTGTGTGCGTGCATACGAATGTGCAAGTGTTTGTTTCTGTGTGAGGGTGTAGTAAGATAAGGGAAAGCAGCTCCAGTTCCATGCTGCTCCAGGATCTAGCGAAGGTGTCTGTCAAGGATGGAGGCTCTTTCTGTGTGGAGCCACAAGGCCGTCTGTGGGAGTGGGGCTGGGGGGAGATGGATAGCCCACACTCCTGTGCCTCTAACCCTGGAAGGCTACTGGCATGTCTGGCTGACACAGACACAACTTTATACAGGCTGGAGCTGTGTATATGACAATATCGTAAAGCACTACTAGAGCTTTGTGAATACTCACTCAATTGAACTTTTTTCAATTTTCGCCTATAATGACATACCCAAATCTAACTGCCTGTAGATCAGGACCTGAAGCAAGGATATGCATATTCCTGATACCATATGAATGGAAACACTTTGAAGTTTGTGGAAACGTGAAATGAATGTAGAAGAATATAACATTTTAGATCTGGTAAAATATAATAGAAAGAAAAAAACAGTCATTTTTTTGTATTTTTTTTTTTGTACCAGCATCTTTGAAATGCAAGAGAAAGTCCATAATGTATTATTCCAGCCCAGGCGCAATTTCGATTTTGGACAATTGATGGCAGCAGTGTGTGCGCAAAGTTTTAGACTAATCCAATGAACCATTGAATTTCTGTTCAACATTTTGTATCAAGACTGCCCAAATGTGCCTAATTGGTTTATTAATTACTTTTCAAGTTCATAACTGTGCACTCTCCTCAAATAATAGCATGGTATTATGTCACTGTTATACCTACTGTAAATTGGACGGTGCAGTTAGATTAACAAGAATTTTAGCTTTTTGCCAATATCAGATATGTCCATGTCCTGGGAAATGTTCTTGTTACTTACAAACTCATGTTAATCGCATTAGCCTACATTAGCTCAACTGTCCCGCGGGGGACCCACCGATCCTGTAGAGGTAAGCACTAGTAGAACTCCCAAAATTGTATTTCTCAAGGACATATTTTCTTGTCTTTTGTAACATCTAACTCCTCAGCCACATGTTGAGAGGCCAGTGGAGTGTGGTAAAAACTGAAACAAGATGGTGCACAGTGCTTGACTTGGGTAGGAGCTCATCGGAGCTGAGTACCGGCACCTCAAATCTTCTACTGCTTGAGGTCTTATTGAATATTAGCTCAAAAGTATTGTGGAGCTCCTGCACCTAAGTATAAACAGTACCAGCATCCAAAATGAGTACCAGAACCTATTTCAGTCCAAGTCAAGCACTGACAGTACATGTATCATTAATGTGTCCAATAAGCATGGAGTATTTGTCTTTGCCCTGGATTATGCCTGTTAAAATGGTCTGTAGGTGCTTGGGCCAGGGGCACATGCAGGCCCGGGCCCACAAGGGGGCTAAAGGTCGCTTAGCCCCCTCAGTTCAAACTTTAGCCCCCTCAGGTTTTGTTTCATGTCCCTATATTCTAATAGCAAAAACGGTAAAATGATTGAGTGACGGGTGGGCGCAAAACTAGAGTTTACAGCTAGCATGGGGCACAGAATATTCAGTCTTCTCGATGCTCCAAACAAATTACTCCAGGCCAAAGCAACGGAGCTTTGCACTGGAGTCAAAGTGGGCCACAGTGCGTTGGAGTGCGTCGAGAAGTTGAGAGGCGACAGCGAGTTCGAAGACATTTGGGCACAGTGCAGTGCCAGTGGAAGCACGGACACAACACCACCAGCTCCAAGCCAACAGCAACGCTATGCATATACATATTTTCGGCAATACGTGGTGGACAGTACAGTAGGCCAACAGGACCTGGATATTGTGCCGTACGTATCACAATGTGTTGCTGAACTCATGAGTGAGCAGCATGATTTTTCAATGTTTGAAGCGGGCCTGTTTTGGCCTGCATATTTGGCAAGACAGCTGTGTATGGCTGCATCTCACTGTAACAGGCTATGTGTTGGTTATTTGGATCTCTATTTGCCTTTTGTTTACTGTGTTTGTTTGCTGTTAATGTCACTAGCCTGAATATAGATTGTGTCATGCCTTTATCGATCTAATATTTAGTTTACTAGGTCTACGACCTGGTACCACTGTTTTGTTCCATTCGCATTCATTCACATTCACAGTTATTGGTATTCTAAGCCAAACTGCTATTCAGTATTTTTGTTTGCATGCATGAATAACTAAGGTATTACGTTCAGCATTTAGTTTGCATTATCTTGGTGAGACAGCTGTGTGCATGGCTGCATTCACATAGGCTGTTTGTAACCGGTGAATTGCCCTGTCTTTCTTGTAGCCCAGGCTTGTCAAACTCATTCCATGGAAGGCCTAGTGTCTGCAGGTTTTAGTTTTTTCTTTCAATTAAGCCCTAGATAACCAGGTGTGCCGAGTTCCTTACCAATTAGTGACCTTAATCCATCAATACAAGTACAAGGGAGGAGCGAAAAGCCACAGACATTCGGCCCTCCGTGGAATGAGTTTGACACCTGTGTTGTAGCCTATATTCATTACCAAAACGGCCTAGTTGTAGGGCGCTGTCCATTGTGCTGATACAGAGCGGCAGAGATTGGCTAAAGATTTCAAAAGCACTCAATGATCTCGCAATCTCAGCATTTGAACTTTATGTTTGTTGTGGTATAGTGTGATTATACAAGCAGAATTTAACATCATTCAAATGCAAAACTTTGCTCCCCCTTGTTGATTTCAACTGCCCCCTCAGTCACTTTATCCTGGCACTGAATCTGGGCACATGTTATTAAGTATTTACACAGCCCATATAACCACGTTACTGATTGACACCTCTTGTTGTTGAGACTCTTGCCGACCTTTGCGGCATGACATCGGTGCATCCTCCACACACAAGTGTGTGTTATTCAGTGGGAACATCTCAGTACAGGGAACAGAAGTGTTTGCTTGGAACCTCCCTTTCAGGCCTGGCCCGGCCTGCTCTTTTATCCTGTCTCTCTCTCCCTCTCTCCTTCACTCTCTTTCTTCCTCATCCTCTCTCTCTCACACTCACTCTTCCCTCACTCCCCCATACCTCCGTCCTTCCTTCCCATCTAACCCATACTCTGAATCCCTCCATCTCTTCTGTCCTTCACTAACTGGATCCTTTGAGAGACCTTCAGAGTGAGCCTTATCCTGTGCATCATAAAACGCTAAGACGTAAAGATGGCTTGTACAAAGTGTAGGAAGGCCTGGTTGACATTTAGTGCCTCTGGATCTTTCTGCCAGGGCAAAAGTCGAATGTGCTCTGGAGAACCTTTGATATATGATATATGATATATGCCTTTTATGCTCACTTTGAGGCAAGCAACACTGAAGTCTCTGTGCCCAAGGAAGCGAACGTAACCTGCCTAAATGATTACCGTCCCGTAGCACTCACGTCAGTAGCCATGAAGTGCTTTGAAAGGCTGGTGATGTCTCAGATCAACACCATCATGCCGGAAACCCTAGACCCACTCCAATTCGCATTCCGTTGCAACAGATCCACAGATGACCCAATCTCAATCACAATCCACACTGCCCTTTTCCACCTGGACAAAGGGAAAACCTATATGATCATTTTGTTCATTAACTACAACTCAGCATTCAACACCATAGCACCCACAAAGCTCATCACTAAGCTAAGGACCCTGGGACTAAACACCTCCTTCTGCAACTGGATCCTGAACTTCCTGACGGGTCGCTCCCCAGGTGTTAAGGGTAGGCAACAACACATCTGCCACGCTGATCCTCAACACTGGGGCCCCTCAGGGGTGTGTGCTTAGTCCCTTGCTGTACTCTGTGTTCACCCATGACTGCGTGGCCAGGCACGACTCCAACACCATTGTTACATTTGCTGACGACACAACAGTGATAGCCCTGAACACCGACAACGATGAGACAGCCTATAGGGAGGAGGTTAGAGACCTGGCAGTGTGGTGCCAGGACAACAACCTCTCCCTCATTGTGAGAAAGACAAACGAGCTGATCGTGGACTATAGGAAAAGGAGGGCCGAAGAGTCCCCCATTAACATAGATGGGGCTGAAGTGGAGAGGGTTGAGAATTTCAAGTTCCTTGGTGTCCACATCACTAATAAACTATCATAGTCCAAACACACCAAGACAGTTGTGAAGAGAGCACAACACCACCTTTTCCCCCTCAGGAGACTGAAAATATTTGGCATGGATCCCCAGATCCTCAGAAAGTTATACAGCTGCACCATCGAGAGCATCCTGACCGGTTGCATCACCGCTTGTAAAGGCAACTGCTTGGCATCTGAACGTAAGGTGCTACAGAGGGTAGCACCAGGCGGTGTCAGAGGAAGGCCCATACTAGGTGGTGTCAGAGGAAGGCCTAAAACATTGTCAAACGACTCCAGTCACCCAGCAGGGACCCTGGGCATCTTTCTTTTGGTGTTTTTCAGAGTCAGTAGAAAGGCATCTTTAGTGTCCTAAGTTTTCATAACTGTGACCTTAATTGCCTACCGTATGTAAGCTGTTAGTGTCTTAACGACCATTCCACAGGTGCTTTTTCATTAAATGTTTATGGTTCATTGAACAAGCATGGGAAACCGTGTTTAAACCCTTTACAATGAAGATCTGTGAAGTTATTTGGATTTTTTACGAATTCTCTTTGAAAGACAGGGTCCTGAAAAAGGGACGTTTCTTTTTTTGTTGCTGAGTTTACATGCCTCCCTCACTGTGTTGCAATGGACTTGCTACAATGTTTAGTCACAAAACACAAGGAGGTTTGTTTGGATATGAGTTTTTTATGCTTCAAGCCATATGTTTGCTTGTTACCTTCACTTAAACGATCGCTTCATTCTTGGAAGGCATGTCTCTCTTGAATACCAGTGTTGGTACGCTGTAGCAGGTAACCAGGCAAACAGACACATTCTCAGAATAACCCACCTCCATTTCATCTATACCCATTGTTCCCGGGATTGAAGTGGGCCAGAGGAGAGAATGTGATGTTGTTCTAGTCAATATCTCCCAAGAATTGGCTGTGGAGGGAGGTGAGGTCAATGATTTATTAGCCTATAGCAACCACGGGTGTCCTCAGCCTCACACAGGTGCAGTAGATATAGAAACACATATGCTTGTTGACGTTCTCAGGACATTCTAGCCTCACAGTTCACTGGTCAAAAAAGGGGTTTGCTTGCTATAAACCGCTCCTTTGTAAAAAAATATCTATCATTTACACTTCAAGCAGATCACCAGATTAGTGCCTCACCTTAATTTTTTTTATACTGGTCTTTGTAACACAAAGGCAATATTTTGATAAAGATGTATTGCCTGACATGATTTAATTCTATCTTTAAAATGAAGTGTTATCTTGGCCTTATTATTGTCTCACGATGGATAAGAGCTGATCCAATGTGTTGCGACAAATATGTCATTATCCTAACTATTATCCAACTTGTTATGGACAGTGTAAGTCACACGATGTTGTCACAGAGTAGCGTTCAAGATAAATGCTGTCATTTTCCTCCTATTCTAATCGGTTCCCATCATTATCAGTGCTTGGTATTCTAGTTCCATGCTCGGTTGTTGAAGGCTAGTACACACACGCGAGCGCACAAACACACAAACTCATCGTCCCCAGCGCCTGTAGCATCTTGATGCTCTTTGTGAGTCTGAGCTGTGTGTTCTCTCTTGTTCTGTAAACACTGATCTGAGTGGAGCCAACACCTCTAGGCTATGGACCATGTTCTATCAAAACAAATCACACACAATGCCCAATGTTTTTGTAAAGTGGGGAGGGACAGGAGGGCAGGGGTGAGGTAGGAGGGGGGGGGGGGGGTGTCAAACAAGAGTCCTGGGTAGTGGATCAGTGTATGAAAGAATATGAATTTAAGTACTCAAAAATAGATTGTTTTAGGGAAATGTCAATTCAGTTTTTATTGTGTTCTTAGTTTGCTTAGTTTGCTTAGTGTTTCTGTTATGGCTACAGTATTTACAATAAGACGCATACACAGAGACCCCAATCCAAATCTGGTGAAATCAACAGAGAACAGCTTTGTCCTTCTGAGGGGACAATGTGCCATATAGACACTACGTGGAAGTGAGACCGGTAATGGTCTGATCCAGTAGCTACTCCCATCTCCCATGTCGTTCTTGTCCCCTTTTGTTGAGGTAGAGTGGCACAGGCACCAAGTCACAATGTTACAGTAAATGAGACGTGCTGGAGATCATCCTGATATGACCTCATTTTATAGAATCATACAGGTTTTTTTTTTTTAAGGTCATGGAATGCCCCCCTCAAAGGCAAACTCACAACGGAAACTCAACCATGGAAACGAAGGGCCAGACCCGCTCCTACGCAGATGTCATTTTGACATGGAATTACGAGAGAAAGAGTATCGGGAAGGACGGTGAATTTATAAACAAATCAGTTACGGTGAAGTGGAAGGGAGGTGACACATTGCTTTTCAGTCAGACCTGGAGTCATTTCATGTCTTTTCTTGCTGTAGTATAGTTAGGTGTAATATTCCCGCCATGAGCAAACATTTCCGGACAAACAGAGGGAGCTGCGGGCACTATGGCTCTGACTGGTACAGCACACTGAGGACGGAGACACAGGCACAAAAGAAGGCGTATGATTGGTCTGTTTGATGGAGATCTGATTTTTAAAGAAATGTATAATTGGAGCATGTAGAATTCACATGTTGACTGTTTTCAGGCAAACAAAGACTCTGTCACGCCATAAACTGTACTGACCTATAGCACCTCAATGTTTTCATTGTCTGGGCAACTGGAGTAAAGTAAAGTAAAGTGGTTATGTGACAGTGTGTTTTATTTTATGTGTGGAAGAGCAGTGTGCGTGCATGCGTGCACGTGTCTGTGTCTGCGTGTACACATGTGCAAGTATAGCTGTTTGAGGTGCCTGAGACAAGGTCATACGGTCATGGAAGGACAAGGGAAACCGTTGCCACATGACGGTGGCCATGTTTGGTTGGTTGAGCTCTGCAGTCTTTTCAGTAACAAGATGTTATCAGGTCTGCCGGGCCCCTTGTTTGTTCTACACACTCAAACAGCCTTACACACATTTGAATACATTTTCCAGTGGAAAGAAACTGTCTATAGAGAAGGTCAAGGCCCTAGCTTAGCGTTGTGCATTTGAATAGAATAGTGAAAGAGGACAAGACCTTTTGAGTTATGTCATTTGTTACAATTGGATTGGTGTTTCTAAAATGTCACAAAAAGTGTTGGATTGACTCAGCAACTCAGAACTCCAAGGACCAATTTGGGGCTAGTGTTCAGTTCTGCACAGTCAAAATGAGCTATGGTACTACCAGGGTTGGATCGGTTACTTTCTAAATGTAATCCATTACAGTCACAAGTTACCTGTCCAAAATTGTAATCAGTAACGTAATTTTGGGATTATCCGAACTCAGTGACGTAATCTGATTACATTCAGTTACTTTTAGATTACTTTCCCCTTAAGAGGCATTAGAAGAAGACCAAAATGTATGTTACCAGTTGAACGACATCTATTGCAGAATAAATCAATGTTAAAGTTTACATAGCTGGTCATATATGGATGTTAAATTGAACGACTCAATGCCATATGCTGACCTATTGTTTACCTTTTTCTTGGCGACCATTTACATGCAGCCATTTAAAGGGCAAATCCACAGATGAAACAATAACAAAACAGTTGCCACGCCTCTGTTTTGGTGAAAAGCTGAGGGATGGGCCTGGAGAAATGTAACCACTCTCAGATGAATAGACAGAGCTATGGATGCAAGGACTGACCACCCATGTTATCAAAATCATTGTTTTAACCATGTTATGAGGCTATACAGTGTTTGCTTACATTTACACGCTTATATTTTGGGTTCTCATGGATGTATGACAGCTCATGAGGCATTTATAAGTTAAATTCTTCAGGAATCATACACACATATACATATATATATAATTTACAAGTCCATTTGAGTCTATCAAAAGTGTGCGAGTTTGACCACGTGTCTATTAGGCCTATGTATTATTTATTTTTTAGCACCATGAATTATATTGAGCAATAAATGCCCACTTTTATTCCTTAGGCTGGGATCTGCACTATGAGGCTTTTGCAAGAGCGCATTTTTCACTGGCTGTCCACTGGATTCAAAAACAATGATTGATAGGCAGCTTAAACTTCTTGAATTCAACCATTATTGGGTTCAAATACACATTTAGATGTGTGATCAGCCATCCACAACAACCACAATCCGTAAGGTGCAAATGGCTAAATGAGAGAGCATCAGTGTGTTTCACATCAATGCCCTATGTAGATATTAATTATAAGTGACATCCGTATCGCCATAGACTACACCACTGCTGTCATCCTGACCTCCAAGCGTTTATTCAACTTTATTTTATTTTACCTTTATTTAACCAGGTAGGCTAGTTGAGAACAAGTTCTCATTTGCAACTGCGACCTGGCCAAGATAAAGCATAGCAGGGTGAACAGACAACAACACAGAGTTACACATGGAGTAAACAATAAACAAGTCAATAACATAGTAGGGGGAAAAAATAATATATATACATTGTGTGCAAAAGGCATGAGGAGGTAGGCAATAAATAGGCCATAGGAGTGAATAATTACAATTTAGCAGATTAACACTGGAGTGATAAATGATCAGATGAACATGTGCAGGTAGAGATACTGGTGTGCAAAAGAGCAGAAAAGTAAATAAAATAAAAAACAGTATGGGGATGAGGTAGGTAAATTGGGTGGGCTATATACCGATGGACTATGTACAGCTGGAGCGATCGGTTAGCTGCTCAGATAGCAGATGTTTAAAGTTGGTGAGGGAAATAAAAGTCTCCAACTTCAGCGATTTTTGCAATTCGTTCCAGTCACAGGCAGCAGAGAACTGGAAGGAAAGGCAGCCAAATGAGGTTTTGGCTTTAGGGATGATCAGTGAGATACACCTGCTGGAGCGAGTGCTACGGGTGGGTGTTGCCATCGTGACCAGTGAACTGAGATAAGGCGGAGCTTTACCTAGCATAGACTTGTAGATGACCTGGAGCCAGTGGGTCTGGCGACGAATATGTAGCGAGGGCCAGCCGACTAGAGCATACAGGTCGCAGTGGTGGGTGGTATAAGGTGCTTTAGTAACAAAACGGATGGCACTGTGATAAACTGCATCCAGTTTGCTGAGTAGAGTATTGGAAGCTATTTTATAGATGACATCGCCGAAGTCGAGGATCGGTAGGATAGTCAGTTTTACTAGGGTAAGTTTGGCGGCGTGAGTGAAGGAGGCTTTGTTGCGAAATAGAAAGCCGACTCTAGATTTGATTTTGGATTGGAGATGTTTGATATGAGTCTGGAAGGAGAGTTTGCAGTCTAGCCAGACACCTAGGTACTTATAGATGTCCACATATTCTAGGTCGGAACCATCCAGGGTGGTGATGCTAGTCGGGCATGTGGGTGCAGGCAGCGAACGGTTGAAAAGCATGCATTTGGTTTTACTAGCATTTAAGAGCAGTTGGAGGCCACGGAAGGAGTGTTGTATGGCATTGAAGCTCATTTGGAGGTTAGATAGCACAGTGTAAAAGGAAGTGCCAGAAGTATACAGAATGGTGTCGTCTGCGTAGAGGGGGATCAGGGAACCGCCCGCAGCAAGAGCAACATCATTGATATATACAGAGAAAAGAGTCGGCCGGAGAATTGAACCCTGTGGTACCCCCATAGAGACTGCCAGAGGACTGGACAACATGCCCTCCGATTTGACACACTGAACTCTGTCTGCAAAGTAGTTGGTGAACCAGGCAAGGCAGTCATTAGAAAAACCGAGGCTACTGAGTCTGCTGATAAGAATATGGTGATTGACAGAGTCGAAAGCCTTGGCCAGGTCGATGAAGACGGCTGCACAGTACTGTCTTTTATCGATGGCGGTTATGATATCGTTTAGTACCTTGAGCGTGGCTGAGGTGCACCCGTGACCGGCTCAGAAACCGGATTGCACAGCGGAGACGGTACGGTGGGATTCGAGATGGTCAGTGATCTGTTTGTTGACTTGGCTTTCGAAGACCTTAGATAGGCAGGGCAGGATGGATATAGGTCTGTAACAGTTTGGGTCCAGGGTGTCTCCCCCTTTGAAGAGGGGGATGACCGCTGCAGCAGTTGGATAATCTTGGGATGCCGACAGCAGTCGCACCATTGGAAGACCTAGCTTGGACTGTAGCTTACTCCTGCTCTGTTCCTGCGATCCATCAAACCCATTAGGTGTGTCGTCATCGTGGACTTGTGACTTGTGGTCAGACTCGTTCAGGTGGAACAAACTTACACTTGCACCTTTTTTCAATGCTGATTTGAATGTCATTGAGAAAACAGAGAAGTGTCAAAGATTTTTCTTCCGCAAACATCCTTTCTAAATTTAAAAGTAATCCTCAAAGTAATCATCTAGTTTTTCAAAAGTATCTGTAATCTGATTACAGTATTTTTGCTGGTAATGTAATGGATTACAGTTACTGGTTTTTGTAATCTCTTACATGTAGCAGATTACATGTAATCCGTTACTCCCCAACACTGGGTACTACAGACTTTTACCTAGCTATTTCAATTGCAAAAACAAGCCTCCAAGGTCCACCTAATGTCCCGTGAACAGACTACGTAAACATAAATGGGACCGTAGATCTGTCATGATACAACGGAGCGTGAATTAATGAGCAGCATTAGTTCCGTGCTTTGGACATTTCACAATTTTGCATCTTTAGTATTCTGGAAGGGGAGGGGACATTTGACCCATAGACTTTCCCATAACTTGGAAAGAGAGAGGTTGAAGCTCTTCGTTCCGCTTCTGCTTCTGATCCTCGTTCTCTTAATCTCTTCTCTTAATACATATGGACCCAGAACTTAATAGAGCTCCTGACCACACAAGACTTTAGTTCTGAGTTAACCTAGATGAATATCCACCTAACTTAGGTACAGTACAGGTATGTACACTTCCTGCCTTACAAAAATGAACAATAGACAAGCGGGTAGTTCATTAATCTATCAAGACTGAGGTTTTACGCCCCTCTCATACAGTATCTCCCTAATAAGCAGTAGAACCGCTAGGTATAATACAATGCCCAGGCATTGAGACCAGCTGAGAGGCCTGTGTATGCTAAGGTCTGGACCTTCTCCTCTTTCCCTATGTCTGTCTGCCACCCTATCCTCTCTCTACTCCCCCTCCCCAATACAGTCCTCAATCCCCCAACTACTACCCCCACCCCTACACCACTGGCCCCTCTACCCCCACCCCTACACCTCATCACTATCTAATGACGTCACCTCTGCCAAGGCTGCTCTTTTTCTCTGGTGCGCCGAACATCTAAACAGCTGATTCAGGGAAAGTCACAGGGTGTTCTGGAAACCTGACCTTCTGCTAAGACAAAACACAGAGAGGAGCTGGCTCTAGCTGGCGAGCTAACAGGATGGAGGTGACGGGGATGTTAACGTGGAAACAATAACATGGCCTTGCTCGGGTTTGGAAAACCAAACCTCATCTATTAGCTGTACTTTCAGAGACCCAATACAGGGGTGTTCGTTTAAAGGCCATGTCTTGTCTAAACCATTAGTAATTTTTAGGTAATTAGTGAAAATTAGCATTTTGTGGTCATTTATGTATTCTAAAATGAAGTGCTACCATATCATCTTTGTACAAGATAGCAACATAACAGAGTTGTGGACTAGAGCAGTGCACTCTGCCATTGTAATCTTTATTCACAATTACAGTGCTTAAGTTCTTATTACCCTCAATCGGTGCGAGTGTTGAATTATACACCTCAGGCTTATCTGGTTAGGTTGTCTAATGGCTTTTTAAACACTTGAGTCAGATGTGTGATGGATGGATGGAGGGCTTATCTGGGACCCGTCCCTGGAGGAGCATCCCAGGAGAAGCTCTCTGACATGAGGTTGTAAGGGGCTGGATGACCATGGACCCCCACCACTGGAGCTAGCCCTTCCACACTGACTGGGCTAAGCTAGAGAGGGGTACCAAGAGAAAGAGAGAAAGGTAGAGCTAGAGGAACCCCAACTATATCAGGGGCCGGGATGCAGTGGCGGATTTAGGTATAGGCGACACGGGCAGCCGCTAGGGGCGGGGGCTGAAGGGAGGGGGGCACCCAGGGAGCCTTACCAGCTAGAACCGCCACTGCCGGTATGCCACCATTCAGACCACGCTCCCCGATAAATTCCCAATGCGACAAATTTGTGCATGCAACTTGAAATTACTATCTATCATTGTAAATCTCCCATCTACACAAATGCATGATTGATGTGAGCGTTTATGTGCATTGTCGTATTGACCCAATTTGGCCCTCAGTAACCTCACCATGTCAAGTATTGTAAATGACAAGGCCTACTCCATCTTATTGTCAGTCAGACTAGATTTACTCATGTGTGTCATGCCATGTCCCTCCACCAGCTACACGGGAAAAGGAACCGCTTATTTGTTTATGAGATAGGTAAGAAAGCAGTACACTGTCAGAATGAGAGGAGATGCAAATGTATTGAGTTAGGCTCGAGACTGGGGTGACCCAAGAAACGCTGGTTTAGAAAGAAGTCACGGACAATGGTTTGGCCTTCAAATCAAATTTGATCAAAGCAAATTTGATTTGTCACATGCACGTGTTTAGCATACGTTAGTGCGGGTGTAGCGAAATGCTTGTAAAGACACATTAGACCACGAGACATACAGAATGATTAGGCCTGGGTTCATTCCAATTTTGTGACCTCTTTCCTGCTGGTATAAACCCGGACAAAATCACAGTGAAGACGTAAACTAAAATGCAACTTCAGTGTGTTTCTCCTTTGAGTTGTCATGCGTTACATGATCGGGTATACATCTGGAAGTTACTCATACTAATTTGGGCATTAGAGGTCCTGATATGGTTGCATAAACAGATACCGAGCCTCATAATCTTGTCTACATTGTGTCACATGGAGTAGTTGGTTCCCTTCTGTAACTCCTATCTACCCTGTGTGTCGTTATTATTACACTACAATTAGAAAACAGAGCCAAGGTCAAGACATGAGAGGCAACTGAGTCAAAGGCAGCCCATATCACCAACCTGTGATGACATCACTATGATAGACTGATACGTATGGAGACAATACTAAAGATTGGGTGTCGCCCTCATTGTCTGATGCAAGGCTTTTATGAGTATGAATTGGAATAGCTGTCAATTATCCAGTACTGAGCCATACTATTCAACATACTACTTTTATGTTAGTGTTTTTTACGAGTTTGCGAAGTGACACCAATCCCTTAGGATCATAAATGCAGCGCTAAGCTAATCAAAAACTCTCAACTATTTCAGTATCATTTAGATGGAGAGGAATGTAGTTGATCATAGACAGTGGTTCGTCACTTGAACCAGCTAGGGTGTAGCTGACTGGCTGTGGCTGTACAATACTTCTGGGGAAGTGTTTTAGCCAGCGTGGATAGCTAGCTTGCCACCAATCCCCTGGCTTCTCCTCAACACACACACACACACACACACATACACACACATACACACATACACACACACATACACACATACACGCAGACACAAACACACACACACACACACATACACACATACACACATACACACACACATACACACAGACACAAACAAACTTGTAATCGGGCAGGTGAGGGCGTTCCCTTTTGTGGGCGAGCCTTGGAAAGCAGCAAGGATGGTTCACACTGTCCAAACGACAAAGGTTGCTTTTACACACCTGCCCTGCCTCGCTTAATCATCTACTACTCCAAACAGCCGACTGACGCTCACCCACCACATCCCATCAGCCACTGGGGCAGCCCCCATGGCAGTTGTCACCCAACAGTTTCTCTCTTTAAAATATTATCATACAACTATCCCTAACCACACTGCTAAAGATAAACCTAATTCTTACTTTAAATTAACCTTCTACTGCAGTGGGCTAAGTCAGGGTCACACAGAATGTTTCTTGATAGTCTTTAACAAATCTACTTTGAAACAAAAGTATACACCACACACATGGTTATAGGCTTAAAATAATAAATAATAGACTTTGAATGTATTCAATCATAAGTTTGCATCCCAATATTACATTTTATATACATTAAGGAAGAAATTAAATACACTATATATACAAAAGTATGTGGACGCCCCTTCAAATGAGTGGATTCGGCTATTTCATCCACACCCGTTGCTGACAGGTGTATAAAATCGAGCACACAGCCATGCAATCTCCATAGACAAACATTGGCAGTAGAAGGGCCTTACTGAAGAGCTCAGTGCTAGCTTTCCAACAAGTCCGTTCATAAAATTATGGCCCTGCTAGAGCTGCCCCGGTCAACTGTAAGTGCTGTTATTGTGAAGTGGAAACGTCTAGGAGCAACTATGGCTCCGCCGCGAAGTGGTAGGCCACACAAGCTCACAGAATGGGACCACTGGGTGCTGAAGGGCATAATGCGCAAAAATTGTCTGTCCTCGGTTGCAACACTCACTACTGCGTTCCAAACTGCCTCTGGAAGCAATGTCAGCACAATAACTATTTATTGGGAGATTCGTGAAATGGGTTTTACAAGCCTAAAATCACCATGCCAAGCTTCGGGGGAAGTGGTGTAAAGCTTGCCGCCATTAGACTCTGGAGCAGTGGAAACGCGTTCTCTGGAGTGATGAATCACGCTTCACCATCTGGCAGTCCGTCAGACAAATCTTGGTTTGGTGGATGCCAGTAGAACGCTACCTGGCCCAATGCACAGTGCCAACTGTAAAAAATAATGGTCTGGGGCTTTATTTCATGCTTCGGGCTAGACCCCTTAGTTCCAGTGAAGGGAAATCTTAACGCTACAGCATACAATGACATTCTAGATGATTCTGCGCTTCCAACTTTGTGGCAATAGTTTGGGGAAGACCCTTTCCTGTTTCAGCATGACAATGCCCCTGAGCACAAAGTGAGGTTCATACAGAAATGGTTTGTTGAGATCTGTGTGAAAGAACTTGACTGGCCTGCACAGAGCCCTGCCCTCAACCCGATCAAACACATTTGGGATGAATTGGAACGCTGACTGCGAGCCACGCCTAATGGCCCAACATCAGTGCCCGACCTCACTAATGCTCTTGTAGCTGAATGGAAGCAATTCCCCGCAGCAATGTTCCAACATCCAGAAGAGTGGAGGCTGTTATAGCAGCTAAGGGGGCACCAACTCCATTTCAATGAGATGTTCGACGAGCAGGTCTCCACATACTTTTGGTCATGTAGTGTATAACAAAGACATTTGAATCATGTTTATTAATTATATTATTAAACATGTTATAATCATTCCACCCATGAGGTCACTGTGTCATTTGACTGCAGGAAATGGCTATGCCCGAAGACTTACCTGTTGTTTTAATGCAGTTTCATTTTGACTTTACCCTCTATGGGAGCCACAGCCCATGCAGGGGAAGGTAGACCAGACAGCCAGACATGACAGACAGACAGACAGACAGGGAAGGTAGACAGACAGAGACAGACAGACAGACAGACAGACAGACAGACAGACAGACAGACAGACAGACAGACAGACAGACAGACAGACAGACAGACAGACAGACAGACAGAAGGACAGACAGACAGAAGGACAGACAGACAGAAGGACAAACAGAGACAGTCTCAGGCATAAAACTTAACTGCTCTGTGCCTGCCTTCCATAAAAACAAACATGTGTAAATAGGGCATTTCATTTGTGTTAAACCCCAAACGCTTCAGACACAGTGAAGAGATCCATCAAATACCGGAAATTACTTTCACAGCCTCCATAATGGGACACGGAGTTTTATTTGACATCCAGAACAAATCACAACTTTTCCTCCCAAAGTCCAAGTTATGTACAAAGAGCCGGACGACCTATAAACAAATTGTACTAACTGTGAATCCGAATAAGAAAGTGGGATACTATGCTCTCTGTATATGTGTGTCATGGAAAGTTAGATATATCCATTTTAGGTCATTCATTCTAAACGTTATCCCAATGCATTAGATGTCTTTAGGGGTCAGTTAAATAACAATCAATTATCAGCCATATTCAATATGGCAATTGAAATGAGATTGTATGTATCGCTAAAGCATAACGTGAAAATATGTCGAACAATTATTTATTTGTATTGAGTCACGACATTACAATATTTTTACATTTCCAAGACGCTCTTCTACAAAGTGACATACAGGAGCAATTAGGGTTAAGTGCATTGCAAGTCAACAGATTGTTCACCCAGTCGGCTAGGGGATTCGACTCGGCGACCTTTCGAGTTAACCATAATTAGCGGACATTAGTGGTGTCCTTTGGTTTTAATCAAACCATGAGGTTTTCCCCTTTAATAACAAAGAAATAGAATTCTGCTCTGAAATGATCTTCTATTCATAAATTACCTCGAAATATATCCTACTGTATGTGGATCCTCTTGATGGATGCCATGTGCTGTGTTCTGTACAAAGCTGTGTCATTTCTTTGACTGAATTATCTCACTACCAGCTGAGTCTAAACTCCAAAAATGCTCGAGAAATTGTCCAGTAATTTCGAGAGAGAGTACCTACAACGATAAATCCCATTCCTTCGCTTATCTTTATCTTGTTTTTATCACCCGTTTGTGAGATTAAATGAACACTCAAAATGTAATGATAAAATGCTGCATTACATTTATCTAGTGGATAAAACAAAAGTGTATCTTATTGTTGTTATTATAATTGTTGTAATAGCGCAATAATAATAATAATAATTTCAAGGTCTGTATTGTCAAATGTAATATTAACAGGATATCTCAAATGTGATCGCATAGCGGTCTTGGCGACGATATTGGATTGGATAAGATTTGCAATAAAACATTTAATCAAATAAAAACATTAACGGCAACATTTTCGTTCAATTTCCGAGCACATGAAAACATCTCCACCTAATCTAATCAATTATTGAGACGCAATCGAAACTGAGGTGAATAATTAAGTAAAAGTCTGAATGCTACAAGGTAGACATTCATTTACAAATCGCTGATTGTTCCCAATTCATCATAAACTCTCACCTTTGATTACACTATTCTATTACACTACAGACAAAGCAGACTTCCTTTTTGCCTTCAACACCATTCATGAATAGCATAAATTATTAGGTGCTGTGTCTGTATTAAACCAATCAAATCTGATTTTACGATTTTAACTGATATTTTTATTACGCCAAATCAATAATAATAATACTTTTATCATCACATGAATAGGCCTATCGAGTACACAAAACATTAGGAACACCTTCCTAATATTGAGTTGCACCCCCTTCTGCCCTCAGAACAGCCTCAATTCGTCTGGGTATGGACTCTACCAGGTGTCGAAAACATTCCATAGGGATGCTGGCCCATTTAGACTCCAATGCTTCCCACACCTACTACCATATCGCGTCCAAAGAAACTTAAATATCTTAACCCTCTGAATGGCACACATATACAACATTCATGTCTCAAAATAGGAAAAATAGAAAACTCTGTCTTTCAATATAACAGAAAACGAGTAGTAGGAGATAGTAGGAGATAATCATTATGATGTCAGTACATACAGTATAAGGCAATGACACCTGAGGGCGATTACGCAATGAAACAGACACACATTATTGAGATACGAATGAAGATACGGCCATCTTGAAAATCAATAAAGAAATGAATCACAAAATAATAGCATTTTATTATCATTACTAGTACTACCACTACTATTATTTTCAAATATATATTATTATATTGTTGTTATTATTATTATTATTATGAATAATTCTAACATTAATATTATAAGCTAGTCGAGGTAATTCGAATGTAGGCCCATCTAGGCCTAATAATGCCATTAAATTATAATAAACCTTAAATTATTCCACAGTGACAGTAAATCATTATTTTTCAATTGCCAAATGATATAGACTATTTATTGTTGATTGCAAACAGTCTTCTCCCGGTCTGCCCCTGCCTGGGCCTGTCCGTCCCTGGATAGTGTGAAGATAGAGGCTGAGACTGAGTGGCGTCCTGACACTTTACGGGTGGGGATTCGTCACAGGTAGGCTAACTATCTGAGAGACACACTTCATGGCATCACAGCGAAAACACCTCATTCGTTAAGTCGCATTGGAACAGACAGTAAAATGATGTATTCTCGCACCTCCCTGATAACTGTCTGCCTCGGCCCCCCAATGTCCAGCCGAGACAGTAGCGTCTGCTTACTCCATGTTCCACCGTGCATTTGATTAGCTATGTTCTGACTTTTTCGCTTTGCTCTCAACGATTTATCAAAATAGCCTATGTGATAGCTGTTAGTGCTATCCCTTTTACGCACGAGGACACGTCCAATTCATGGCGCGTTAAACCAATAGTCATAGTTCTGATACCTATTTTAGAAGTATGCAGTTGCTTACACCTCTCAGAGAACGTTTCTAAAATGCTACCTAGGTTTACCCTTTGCAAAGCAACGAAAAGTGAAAGGAATGCAAAGACCAAATTAAAAGAAGAATGGCCATTGTTTGAACCCATTTTACAAGAGGAGTCAAACAGAGGATAGAGCATTTTGCAATGGCTCGTGTCTCTCCTCTCTCTTTCAGTGCAACGAAATGGTGACCTATAATTTACCCTGAAAAGCGTATCGCCTAACAGTGTTATCCAGACAAAATGTAAATAGAAAGAAATACCAGTTGAATTCTTCCCAGGTCGACTAACGACGGGACTATTTGTTAACGTCTGGAAGGAGTGCTGAAGACTAGTAGTAAATGAATGGTTTAATTGACAACTCGTCACTTTTGATAATTTCACTGAGCCAATGTATATTCCAACTGAAGTAATCATCGCCAGTTCAATGTAAATCCTCTCTGCAACAACAGATACGTGCTGAGAGTTTGTGCTTCCGAGGCTGACCCCATTTAATCAATTTAAGGGCTCACTTAAATAAACTAACTGTGAATGGTCTGCCCTAACATAACGCCGAAATTGAGAATAAACAAATAAATAAACAAAAAGAGGCGATTTTAAAATAGCTGTTCTCAGCGAGGTTTGTATTTTAGGGCCTTTTACTTTCTAATTATAATGATTTTATCATTCAATGTTAGTTATTTTAAGTATGGTGCAATTGATAGGCTATTAAATATTTCACTTTTTAAATTGAAAAGTTTTTCAATTGAATGTTATTTTTTAAACTCTATATTCGATGCCAACAGTTTTGTCGATAGTTCTGTAACATCTTACATTATTACAATGTATTGCTTGCCAGAACTTGTAAACACATTCTGAAGAATGTTAGCCTAGGGACTACTTCATTTGTCTAATGTCTATAATGATAGGCCTACTATAATTTGTGAGCCTCTGATAGGTTAATGTTCATCATGGTAGTCGTGGTTTGTACACCTAACTAATTTGAACGCAATATCCGTTTAAACCAGGCTTGATGTCAATTATGATAAATCCCCCTTTTTGCTCTAAATAAAACTCAGGTAATATCATATTTCTTTGAACATCTGAACTATTTTATGAGTAAACCAATGTGCGATGCCAAAACAAGCTTTTCTCTGTATATGTATTTTCTCTGCTATATGAATTTCGATTTGATTTCAACAACAAAAAGTCAATAGCCTACCGTGAAACGTTCAATTGATTACATGTACAGTTTGGGTAATTTTAGACATGATCAAGTCTCTCAAAGGCTAGCACCCTCAACCAGTTGATATGTTTGTTAAACTGAAATCCAATCAGAGAACGCCCTCAGATTCCAACTGCAGCCTCGAGAAGCGCCTCCTCTCTAAAAACCTCGTCAAGCGCGCAGTAGGCTAACGTTTTCATTCCTATCTTCCCAGAGACCAGCTACGACCCAGACACTATAGGAAACTTCAACGAGCGACCGATGGCACAGAACGAGTAGGTGTGTGGTGAATAATCCTTCCTCTCCTCTTTTGTCTTCTATGTTTCAGTCCAGTCTTGGTAAAACATCTGGTTTCAGTGATCGTGCTCCTGGGTGCCAGTTGCGCAGAACCTAAATCATTTGGGGTATTGGTTTGTCACAATTACCCTGCCTCTTGGGTCTTATCTGTTATGCTTCTTATCAAGCGGTTATCACTTTGCTCCAAAGATATATTGCATTTTGTTCCTATCTGTAACGGTGTGTGGTTTTTTTTGTAATTATGAAGAGGCTATCTCGAGAGGGGAGGACAAGGTTTTGACACGGATGGATTCAACTCCTCCGGTCAGAGCGCGCGGTGTGCTTACATTTCTAATGGACCTTAGGTGGTATTGCCAAACATGTCGTAACTATTAGTCTATAACCATCATATAGTTTTAATAGTGAGGATCGAGTATTGTGTGCTAAGTAACCTAGCCTTTCGCCTATCATTTTGTGTCATGTACTCAAAATTACGCGAAAACGTTTCAAAATGAAACCAAGCCCCACATCAAGGGCTATGTTGGGTTTGTATTACGCAGTTTCCCAGAGGGTAAGCTATGGAATTGATATGATATTGTTATCATGGGGGATTACATGTTTCTTGCAAATTAATAGTATCGCTTGAAAGTTAATTCAAATGTAACTCTTTGGACCAAATCTTTGGGAAGAATATTTGAGATTGTAATAAGATTTTGATTACCTCATCTCATATATCCTTTATGATACCAGAAATAGTTACTTGACGCCCAAGGACCTGTTTTAAGTTAACAATTCACAATATGATCTACCCTTTTAGCCTACTTGATCTTGATAATAACATATTCTCTCTCATTCCCAGGGCAGACAACACCCTCACGATTTTCTAGCCCTACGGTGTATGGAAAGGGATCCTGGATGGACCTGGGCGAAAACAGCTGGTCCATGGTTAAGCAAGAAGTGTCCAGCAGCCCAGGGTCACCGGCTGAACAGAGCTACTTACACGGCGGTCAGGGCAGGAGGGACAGTCACGGCCACGCGCACGACTCGGAGGGACTCAGGTCACCGCCGACAACCGATCAACTTGACTTAGTGGGACACCGGCGCGACGAGGGGCCAGGTAGACCATCTCTACACTCCTACGTTCACTTCGGACACGGACACCACAACAACAACACTGCCCTGCCCACCACAGAGGACATCACGCTGTTCACGGATTTAGACCAGGGCAACAAACTAATCATCTCTAGTGGAGCGCACCCGCACCACAAGGGTGGCCTTATCGTCGACCCCAGCGACATGTATCAAACACTAGCCATCGCGGCGGCCCACCAGAGCCAGGCGGGGTACGACTCGCCCTCTGGGGGCTATATGCACTCCAACCCCAACTCTCCAGTGTATGTACCGAGCTCCCGGGTGGGACCCATGATATCCAGCCTCCCTTATTTGCAAGCCAGCGGGTCGGCACAGCCTAGTCATGCGGTCACAAGCCATTCAGTCTGGTCGCAGTCTACTCCGGAGAGTCCCTCCTACAGCACCGGGAGTCCTCATACCTCCAACCGTTTCCATTACCCTCCAAGCCCGCCAATGAACAACGTAGCGTCCAGGGATAACGGCTACAGTAACCCGCTGAATGTGGGCAGTCGAGACCAGTACGGTCTCCCGCGGCCCCTCGGTGGATCCTACACCAGTCCCTACTCCCCGTATGTTGGACCGCAGCTATCCCAGTTGTCCTCGCCTTGGCCTGGAGGACCATTCGATAACACCATGTTGCACACTTTGCAAAGCAGAGGTGCGCCCTTGACGATTCGAGGCCCCAATGGAGGTAGGCTTACTATTCCCAAAAGTGTCGAAGAAAGCTGATTAATGATGTGGACTTCCATTATGTGAGAACTTTAGTTCTCCATCTATCGAATAGCTGTTTAAACGCATAAGCAACAAGGGCATGGGTGAAATAATGTGATGATAATTTACGATTACAAGTGTTTAGGTCTAATGGGCCCCAATAAATTCTAATTCAATTTGGTTAAGGAAATTATCGGAGCTAAAATACATGTTTTATAGTAATGGTAAGACATGGTAAATATGTTCCATTTTAGAATAGCAAGTTAATTAGGCTATATGTTTTATTTATTTAACTAGGTAAGTCAGTTGAGAACAAATTCGTATTTACAATGACTGCCCACACCGGCCAAACCCGGAAGACGCTAGGCCAATTGTGCGCCGCCCTAAGGGGACTCACAATGAAGGCCGGTTGTGATACAGCCTGGATTCAAACCACGGTGTCTGTAGTGTCGCCTCTTATACTGAAATACAGTGCCTTAGACCGCTGCGCCACTCGGGAGCCCTACACTCTTAGAAAAAAAGGTTCTGGATAGAATCAAAAAGGGTTCTATACTTGCTTCACATATGGCAACCCCAAAGGTTGGTAGAACCCCAATTTTGGTTCAGTGAAAAACCCCTGGGGTTCTGATGGGGTTCTGATCAAAGAACCCTACAAAATGGTTCTATATTAGAACCTTTAGGGGTGCCATAAATGAAGCAAGCAATATAACACTTTTTGGTTCTACCCGAAACCTTTTTTCTAAGAGTGAAGGCTATATATTAGTTACATAGGCTATTATCAATGCATTTGTTGCGTGAATTAAAGTTTAGGCCTATCCCTGATATCAACTGTTTTATAACGACTTCTAAACCTATCATATTTTGATATTTTTATTGGTGTAACTCAAATAAATACATTGTTGATTACACCCTCTGACTGCACATATAAAACCAGTATGGAAACATTATGAGTTTCTTAAAGTAACTTAATGCATTAGACATAGATAAAATAGCTAAAGTACAGTCAAACGAGCAATCTCCTTGTATATTGAATGTATAATCTTAATTTGCTATCACATATGCCTAGAATATACCTCATTTTGAAAATAATGGTGAATAATCATTTTTTTTCAACTTAAAAATGTACAATGTACGATAACATATTTCAAGGCAGGTGCTCAATTAAGCCTAAGAAAAATCATGGCTCTTTTAATGCCCAAGCACCTCTCTGAAGTGTCATGTAAGTGATTGGTGTATTGCCTATCTGTTTCCCGCAGATATTCTCGACGACCTGGGAGAGAGCAGGGAATGCGTCAACTGCGGCTCCATCTCAACGCCGCTCTGGAGACGCGATGGCACGGGCCACTTTCTCTGCAACGCCTGCGGCCTGTACAGCAAAATGAATGGACTCAGTCGGCCATTAATTAAACCACAGAAGCGGATGGTAAGCTGAACACGCTCAGGGGACTACTTAACCACTCAATTTCCTGTCTATTTATTTAAAGCAATGGCTTAAGGTTATCACCTCAGATCTCTATACTCCTTATGGTGATTTTTTTTGGGACAAAAAATTCACTTAAACGGTAGACCATTTTATTGCACCCTCAATTTAGCCAGCGTTCATATATTAACAAGGTCATTCTGGCTGTCATATCGGTAATTTAGTCAGGGTCAACAAGTGTACAGAGGCTACGTGACGGAAAAAAAAACTTTTCAGACACACATTCTCCTGGCGCCATTACGCAGTTATTATTACGCACACTAACAAACGACTGATGCCCTTTTTCCACGAACTCACTGACAATGAAATTCATGGTAATAAGCTGAACGTAACTGCCAGTTAAATGGATGACATGAATATGACCAATATTATTGTTCGGAAATTAGTGCAGATAACAGAAAGAGAGTCATAAGTCATAAGAGAGGAGAATCCATGCCCTTCATATCCAATGATGAATTAAAGTGCTTGGATCCCAGCCAAAGATTCCATTAGTCAGGTAGCCGCGGGCTCAGACATCTCTCAATTTCACGTTTACAGCACACGCTCACCTTTGCTTAATCGTAGCTTCATATCTTTATGTTCCAGTGTGTTTATCGTTGTTTATATATTGCCTTTTCCCAGTCATCATCCCGGCGAATCGGCCTCTCCTGCGCCAACTGTCAGACGAGCACAACCACCTTGTGGCGCAGAAACGCAGAAGGAGAACCGGTCTGCAACGCATGTGGGCTCTACACAAAATTACATGGAGTAAGACACAATCTTTACATTATGTCACAAGTTACCCCTTTTTATTAACTTCATGTTCGACAAATGCAGAGAATATTGTAACTGACACGTGCCTAATTACCGTGCGTAATTGTTTCAATGACTATGGAGAACAATATTAAACGGGATCAGTGTATTCAGTGTGTCTAATAAATTATTATTATTATTAATAATAAAGTTTATATTTAAAGGACAATGTACATGTTTTCATTCATTGTACGTGTAACCAAAAAACATGACAGACTAATGTAGTCGTTATTTTTGCAGGTACCTCGGCCGCTCGCAATGAAGAAAGAGGGAATTCAGACGAGGAAAAGAAAACCTAAAACTTTGAACAAAACCAAGGGATCCTCTGGTAAGCAGATCCCTCTCTCTCTCTCTCTCTCTCTCTCTGTTGTATAATTGAAATGCTTCATTTGTATGGTTCTCTTTATATATATATATACTTTTTAAATCATTTTACCACAGGAAATAGCAATTCAGTCGCCATGACTCCGACGTCGACGTCTTCTTCCAACTCTGAAGACTGCTCGAAGAACAGCTCTCCCAACACGCAGGTGCCAGGGTTAATACGAACGATCCATATTTTGATATAGCGTATTCAAAAAGAAAACGAATATTCAGGTGCGGGATAGGCCGCGTGTGTTATAAAAACGGACTCAAGGTCGTTTGCAATTGAGATTCGACTGATGTCCCCTCCTCGGATATGTCTTGTGTAACAAATTATGCACGGCTGAATTCTTCCCACACATTTCAGTTAGCGTCAAATACAAGTCCACGGTTTTGGTAGGATAGACCCACTTTTACTTAATATATATATATATTAATATATATCCTATATATATATATATATATATATATATAGGATTTTATCATTTTATTTATTGCACTAATTGGTATTCTTTTGAATGAATACTGTTGACAAATGTAGGAGCAGGCAGGCAAATTTTTTAAATTTTACCTTTATTTTACTAGGCAAGTCAGTTAAGAACAAATTCTTATTTTCAATGATGGCCTAGGAACAGTGGGTTAACTGCCTGTTCAGGGGCAGAACGACAGATTTGTATCTTGTCAGCTCAGGGATTTGAACTTGCAACCTTTCAGTTACTGTCCAACGCTCTAACCACTAGGCCACCCTGCCGCCCCTAATAATACACTTTCATCTTATATGTTCGTGATAGCAATAATATTGGCCTGATAATACTGGATTCATAAGTATTGAGTCATACGGTATGTGGGATGTAGCCTACTGTATCTGGTGTCTTCAGGGGTATTTAAAGGCTGTCTGTAATGGGTTCTGGGAAGTGGTCTGCATTTCTCAGAGATGATGCTCTTCGGAATTTTGTCCTAAAACATAGTCTCTGATTTGTTCCAAATTAAACAATATTACAGGGCTATTTAAAGTACATTTTATTCATGACATTTGTCTGTTCCTATCATTTGATAAATGGGCCGGTTTGCTATAATAATGTGGAGATTCACTGCATATAGGGCTATACACTGAGTGTACAAAACATTATGAACACCTGTTCTTTGCATGACAGACTCAGCAGGCAAACGCTGATGTCACTTGTTCTCTAAAGTTGGATTTTTAAGCCTTGAGACAACTGAGACATGGGTTGTGTATGAGTGCCATTCAGAGGGTAAATGGGCAAGACAAAAGATGTAAGTGCCTTTGAATGGGGTATGGTAGTAGGTGCCGGGCGCACCGGTTTGTTTCACAAACTGCAACTTTGCTTGTTTTTCCACACGCAACAGTTTCCCGTGTGTATCAAGAGTGATCCACCACTCATTGAGACTGCTCTGAGGGCAAAACTCAAGATCAGGAAGGTGTTCTTAATGTTTTGTACACTCAATGTATATCCATTTTAGCAGTTACAAATGAAGATTTATCATTGATAGGCTTCTGGAAGCACTGGCTGTGACTATAGAAAACCAATGGAGAATAGGAGGGTCGTTCCACCGATTCCGTGCCTTTTAAGAAATGTTAATTTGGCCCCAAAAAGTTTGATTTCGCCTTATTTTCACATTCTGTCATTAAGAGCACATTTTCACCTTCATAAAAAATACATTTTCCCGTCTCAAGATTTTATATAAAAACGTACTATGGTGAGTGCCTATTAAGTGGCAAATAAAGTAACAGGGTTGACATAACATGGTTGACGATTTCATCTTAAATCAGCCTTAAATCCCCTTGTGACAGGAGGAATGGAAGCTTGTTGTGTGCAACAGGGAGCAGCAATTGATTTCAAGCTTTAAAAAAGTAAACAAAATGTGCTAAAACATTTCTAGCTTGTCTATCTATGGTTAAGAAGGTGGATGTGTTATGTTTCAACCGATCAGTTTTCTACCACAAAACACCAGAAAATTGCCAAAAATAGTCAAACCAGCTCACCGGCTTTTACACTATTGACTATTAGATATTCAATGTTTCTTATTTAAATGTTTTAAGAATAGTTTCACCATATTAAAAACGAGTGTTCAGTTCACATAACAGGGTTCATGTAATTTATTGAATTATACATGTGGTCTATATTTAAGGGCACTTCATGTAATATACCAGGCTTTTAAAATTCAACATTGGTTCACAATTTCTAGTAAAAATATCAAAGGGATGCAAAAAGGCACTTATTTTATGGAAAGACCCAGTCATTTCTTTTGAATCTGTGACTAACATTTCTCTGTCCTATTCCAGGTCCAGTCCTCTGTCCTGAGTGGACCAGCGGATGGCTCAGGCTCTGATGGCTCTGCCGTCGTGAAGTACCCAGGCCAGGATAGTCTCTACACCAGCGTGGGCCTCACCCAGTCTCCAGACATAGCCGGCTCCGTCAGGGGAGAGTCCTGGTGCCCCATGGCTCTTGCCTGAGTCCCGAGCTGTGGATGGAACCCACCACACTATCCTCTCTCTCTCTCTCTGGATGTCCTGCTGCTGTGTGGTGGAAATATTCTGTGCCTTGATGGTTCTGGGTCTGTTTCCTACTTCCCAGCTAACAACAGTTGGACAGAGACAGCCCCCCCCCCTCCCTCCACGCTCATGCAAGTTTGAAACGTCTGTGGAATATTTGGGATTGATTTCCAGAATTATATGAGAAAACCTTAGTGCCTTAACAGAAAGGGAAATATGTGAGAGGAGGCCTGTTGATGCATTCTTGACACTCTGCAGTTCGGATGTGTTCCGGACCGACCTGCTGTTCTCTGTCTCTTCTCTTCTCTTCTCTTCTCTTCTCTTCTCTTCTCTTCTCTTCTCTTCTCTTCTCTTCTCTTCTCTTCTCTTCTCTTCTCTTCTCTTCTCTTCTCTTCTCTTCTCTTCTCTTCTCTTCTCTTCTCTTCTCTTCTCTTCTCTTCTCTTCTCTTCTCCTCTCGCTCTCTTTCTCTCGCTCAGCTACGGAGGTGGATAAAATGTCTGAAATGAAGAAACCTGTACATAATGTTATGGATTCCCCCACTCAAGACAAAGGTGGTTAATTGGATATTAGTGCTTAAGAAAAGCGCAACCATGCATACAGAGGACATTTTGATTATCATTTTTTTTGCAACTGGAATCAAGCTATCAAGTTACCAAGACAACCTTCCTGAATCAAGAGAAAGTATTTATTAATCTTCCATTGTTGAAAATATGACTATGATTGTTAAATAAAGATATGGACATAGAGTAGAACTGAAACAACAAAAAAATCTTATATCTTCGTTTTTTAATATACTTTTGTATTTCCTTCTCTCTTGTTGAGTTAGTAGTTGTTAACAGTGATCGTAAATCTGCACGTTTTTCCACTGATAGCTCTCACTGTATCTGACTGAAACTCTTGGTTTTAAACAGGGTATCAAAGACTGCGACATCCTATGTCGGTCAGTTTTTGTTTTGAATGATTAACTCAATTCGCAAATAATTAAATCCTACAGATTAAATTAAAATGCTCTTCACTTTATGGTACTATTTTTTTTAAAGAAATTGGTAGAAGTGTTTTTTTTTTTTAGGCGAGGAAAAGAGAGAACATGTCCGCAAAATCTTTGACACGTGTACAACAGCTAGCTAAGTACTGTTTGAATGAATGGCACCCACAATTGTTTTATAGATGCATATTTTTGTTACAATACAAAACGGCAAAAGAAGACTGCTGCAATATTATCTGGCTGCAACAAAGACTACCTAACTGGTAGAAACAGTATACATTTATACATGCATTTGATGTTTATATCAAATTTGACAAAAATGAAATGAAAAGGCTAAATAATGTCAACATAAAATACTGTAATGTTGCTATATGGACAAACATATGCGGAATTGATAAATTGCCCCTCATACGTTTTTGGTTGATAAAAGAGTAATGGCTGTTCCTACAACCAACTGTAGACTGTCATAAAACAAAATTAGTCAATGAGAAAAATGTTACACATTTACACACGGTGATGAAACTGTAGCTTCAATTGAGAATAATCTTAAAAGTGTGATTTATGCCAAGAATTATGTTTCAGTGACGTGAAAATATTCATATGTAGGTAGAAAACAACCTTTCACTGGTTTCAAGACATAATGACCTTATATGACAAATCACTGTTGATTTTGGTTTGACTCAACACGCAACAAAAAGTGGAATACAAACGCGCCCTTGTATTTTTACTCAAAATATGTCAAAAGCTCTACAGTACATATTCCTGACTTTCAACTTTTGAAGTGGAAATATGACTTTCCCATTCAATACACAGATCATACTGTATGTCTCCCTCTCCTCCAGCAGGGGTGTGAATGGCGCCTCGCTCAGCAGAACTCTCGGTGGATCCATTTTAGGGCCAGACAAATTCCTCTCGTTCTCTGGGGAATGTCAATTTTCGGTGGAATGAATCTGAAGGTCATTGTGAAACTGCCGTTTTAAAATGCATTTCAGTTTCATCATCAGGGTCGTTCAGCTGAAACGGGGCCTGGTAATAGTTTTTTTTCTGGACTTATTTATTTTTTGAAATATCATGTTTATTAATAACATTGTTTTTCCTATTTTTTTTGTTTGGATATTTGTATTCCTTTGGTTGGTTGTTTTTATCCTTGATACAGTTTTAAATGATATTATTTCAATATTTGAAATAAATTGTTCTGTTGATATGTGAATTTTGGAATAATTGCCCATCTCAGAATATTTTAAGGAAATCTACACGTTGTTGGTGTGTCGTTGTATCACAGTGTTTTTGTGGTATGTGCCAGAGTTTGCAGCAAGAGTTTTAGCTCCATCTAGCCAATTGCTGTGAAGGTACATATAACCATTTTGAAATTGTGATATTAAATAACCCCTTATATTTGAATAATATTTAGACATTTGTTGTTATATTGGCATTAAATAAATTGGCAGTGGTATTCCTCACTTAAATTCTTTCACCTCATGATTCAGGGAGGTTCGAAAAAAGCTAGTAGCCTACGGATATTCCGAAATATAAATCGCCTTAGCCTACTTTCCATTTTTTTTTTTAAATTGAACTTGTATGAAGATTTCCACTATATTACTTCATGCTGGAATAATAAACCAAACGTTAACAAAACGTTTATTAAAACTGTGTATTACAGTTTGTACATTTTGAAGATGGTACCTTTCAAGGGAAATATGTTATGAGAAGCTGCAATGGATCCCCGAGGGTTTTGAATTTCCAGACAGTGTTGGTCTAGTTGTTTTCTCATTCTGTATTAAAATGAGCCTTTCCTCTTACACACAACAACAATTGCTTCTTTACGCCATGATATGCAATCACTACAATGGTTTTTATCAGTGTTTTCAATGTGTGTTAAATCAAGTGTATTGTGCCTGTCACAGTGTGAAATATATTGAATATAGCTTGTAAATTATACCATAGGTAGACACAGACATTTTAGAGATGGCTAGATTTATGCCTGAGCTTTAGGTTATCTGGCTGCAATTTTGACATATTGATGTTGGAGAGTTTATTGAGTGTCAGCGTAGCTATGTTCAAAATTGCACTGCACATCAACCAGATACATCATTTAGAGGTAAAAGTTATTTAAATGTTGTTTCACTTTTATTATAAGAAAATGGCAATTGTTTTGTACTACCTGTCCCCTTGCACGATACTAGTTTTGAGCAGACCAGTGTAGGAAAAACGTTATTATAATCCATTATTTTGATAATGTCACCAGTTCAATATCTTCAACAACTTTATTTTTCACTTTTGGATCTTTTGTATTTTATTCCTCTATAGCACATGCCCAAGGAGTTGGCAAGTGTCTGCAGGCTTAATTTCCCTCCAGTCTTTGCCTGAGGGGTTGCAGTTATGCATCATCCATATTAAAGGTACAAAGTAGCTTGAATTGATCTCAATATCAAATCATTTCTGGGTAACAATTGAATACTCTAGTATGATTGTTTTTTAAATTGATATTTTCAACGAGAAACAAACTTATAAAAGAGCAATTTCTCAAGGAAATGTTTTACTAGGACTGTCATGTGGTAGTCTGAGTGGGAGTTGTCGTCCTTATTGGTCTTTGAAGTAATTGGCAGGCCAAAACTCCCTCTGACCAAAACAAGGCTGATATTTCAGGCTGTCATTTCAGCCGGTCTCATCAAACAGCTCTTATCACCCTTTTCACAATTTCACAGTATTATTCCAACCTCGTAGTGTGGAAATATATATATATATAAAACACAGGTAAATCACGTTTTTGATTGCAATGGGCCTTTAACAGAAATGATCTCACACAAACTTTAAATAGGCTCTGCTGCAAACGAGACAAATTACAAACTTTCCTTTAGATATGTAAATCAAACGTAGTGTGAAACCTAAAATAAGAACAAATATTTATAGGTCTATGAATTTATGAAGTGGTCCTGGGCTAGTAATGTCTTCCAGGTACACTTTGCAGCTGTCCCCATGGATCAACTTTTTTTGGTTCCAGGTAGAAGTATTTGGGGTTCGATGTGGAAAGGGTTCTACAAGGACCCAAAAGAAGCAGAAGCAGAAATTCTACTTGGAACCAAAAGGGGTTATTCAAAGGGTTCTCCTATGGGGACAGCCGAAGAACCCTTTTAGGTTCGAGTTAGCACCTTTTTTTCTAAGAGGATTCACAACAGGTTACATCACTGAGGCCCTCCTCCCATTTGTTACTCTGAATTCATGTGCTTAGGCTTGAGGGTCATGCGCATGACAACAGTCACTCTATGTTATTTCACCATCTGTAGCTGTGAAGATCGGTAGTAAGAACTGACAAGTGACACAAACCAAAGCCTCAAACCTATTTTAGGAGTTTGGTGAATGGTGCAATAGGCTGATGTATTTGTCACTGAGCAGCGTAACAGAGTCTTATCTGTGTTGAATGTGCTATTCTAAATTGGCAGAGACAGAAAGAGAGAGAGAATTAGAGTGAAAGAGCAAGTGTGTGTGAGAGAGAGAGAAAGACAGACAGAGAGATAGAGAAGGATACACACACACAGCAACTGACGCCTAAGGCTGCTTTATTTAGACAGTGAGTAAGAGAGTCCGTGTCACTCCCGAGGGCAGTGCTACTGAGTTGAAAGTCCTCTGGCGGGAGGACTGGAGCCAAGGTAAACAGTTAGCAGCACAGCACAGCATGAGGACAGAGAGACTGCAAGCCTGGGTAACATTCATTAGGGCACACCATATTATCTTAGAAAAAGGGTATCAAAAGGGTTCTTCAGGCTGCCGCATAGAACTCTCCATAGAACTCTCTGTGGAAAGGGTTCTACATGGAACTCAACATGGTTCTACCTGGAAACAAAAAAGGGTTCTTCAAAGGGTTCTCCTATGGGGACAGCCGAAGAGCCCTTTAAGGTTCTAGATAGCACCTTTTTTTCTAATAGAGTAGTAAACTATTTTTTCAATGGAAAACAAAAACCAGCGGCTCTTATTGGAAAAATATAGGGAATTTGTCCCTGTCTTAGACTGTTTTCTTCCGTTGGGTCCTAATCAGTGGAGGCTCCTCAGAGGAGGAAGGGAAGGACCACCCTTCTCAGTGAATTTCATTAAAATAAAAATGGTAAAACATTAAAAAAGTTATAATTTTTTATATAAAACTATACTAAATATAATTAGGTTACAGAATAACTGATTAAAACATACTATTTTGCAAAGAAGGTCTACAGTAGCATTAACAGCACTCTGTAAGGTAGCACCATGTTATACCCGGAGGACAGCTAGCTTCCATCCGGCTCTGGGTACATTGACTTAAATACAAAACCTTGGAGGCTCACGGTTCTCACCCCCTTCCATAGACTTACACAGTAATTATGTAACTTCCGGAGGACGTCCTCCAGCCTATCAGAGCTTTTGCAGCAGGAACTGACATGTTGTCCACCCAAACAAAGGATCAGAGAATTAATCTAGTACTGAAAGCATAAACTACAGCTAGCTAGCACAGCAGTGTATAAAAGCTGGTGAGTAGTTGACTCAAAGAGATAGAAAGACAATAGTTGAACAGTTTTGAACAAATTAATTTCTTCCAAAATTGAGAAGCAAGAGAGAAATAGAGCAAGAGATAAAGATTGTCATTTTTTAAAACTTTCAGTTTCACTTACTTAGCTAGCAAATGCAGCTAGCTAGTTTAGCCTACTGAAAAACCCTGCTCAAACAGAGCAATGCTATGTTAGCTGTGTTAGCTAGCTGGCTATGACTTTCCAACACAACACTGGAACTCTTCCGAGTCAAGGTAAACTTTTGGTATTACTAATCTACTAATCTATTGCCACTGGGGCCCGCCAGTGTAATGAAGGACATTTATTTTATTTATTTATTTATTTCACCTTTATTTAACCAGGTAGGCTAGTTGAGAACAAGTTCTCATTTGCAACTGCAACCTGGTCAAGACAAAGCGTAGCAATTCGACACATACAACAACACAGAGTTACACATGGAATAAACAAAACATACAGTCAATAATACAGTAGAACAAAAGAAAACAAAAAGTCTATATACAGTGAGTGCAAATGAGGTAAGTTACGGAAATAAATAGGCCATGGTGGCGAAGTAATTACAATATAGCAATTAAACACTGGAATGGGAGATTGGCAGAAGATGAATGTGCAGGTAGAGATACTGGGGTGCAAAGGAGCAAAATAAATAAATAAATAAATACCAGTATGGGGATGAAGTAGGTAGATAGATGAGCTGTTTACAGATAGGCTAAGTACAGGTGCAGTGATCTGTAAACTGCTCTGACAGCTGGTGCTTAAAGCTAGTGAGGGAGATGTGAGTCTCCAGCTTCAGAGAGTTTTGCAATTCGTTCCAGTCATGGGCAGCAGAGAACTGGAAGGAAAGGAGGAAAGGAGGAATTGGCTTTGCGGGTGACCAGTGAGATATACCTGCTGGTGCGAGTGCTACGAGTGTGTGCTGCTATGGTGACCAGTGAGCTGAGATAAGGCGGGGCTTTACCTAGCAGAGACTTGTAGATAACCTGTAGCCAGTGGGTTTGGCGACGAGTATGAAGCGAGGGCCAACCAACGATAGTGTACAGGTCGCAATGGTGGGTAGTGTATGGGGCTTTGGTGAGAAAACGGATGGCACTGCGATAGACTGCATCCAGTTTGTTGAGTAGAGTGTTGGAGGCTATTTTATAGATGACATCACCGAAGTCGATGATTGGTAGGATGGTCAGTTTTACGAGGGTATGTTTGGCAGCATGAGTGAAGGATGCTTTGTTGCGATATAGGAAGCCGATTCTAGATTTAATTTTGGATTGGAGATGCTTAATGTGAGTCTGGAAGGAGAGTTTACAGTCTTACCAGACACCCAGGTATTTGTAGTTGTCCACGTATTCTAAGTCAGAGCCGTCCGAAGTATTGATGCTGGACGGGCGAGCAGGTGCGGGCAGCGATCGATTGAAAAGCATGCATTTAGTTTTACTTGCATTTAAGATCAGTTGGAGGCCACGGAAGGAGAGTTGTATGGCATTGAAGCTCGTCTGGAGGTTAGTTAACACAGTGTCCAAGGAGGGGCCAGAAGTATACAGAATGGTGTCGTCTGCGTAGAGGTGGATCAGAGAATCCCCAGCAGCAAGAGCAACATCATTGATGTATACAGAAAAGAGAGTCGGTCCGAGAATTGAACCCTGTGGCACACCCATAGAGACTGTCACAGGCCCTCCGATTTGACACACTATCAGAGAAGTAGTTGGTAAACCAGGCGAGGCAATCATTTGAGAAACCAGGGCTGTCAAGTCTGCCAATAAGAATGTTGTGATTTACAGAGTTGAAAGCCTTGGCCAGGTCGATGAATACGGCTGCACAGTAATGTCTCTTATCGATGGCGGTTATGATGCCTTTTAGACCCTTGAGTGTGGCTGAGGTGCACCCATGACCAGCTCTGAAACCAGATTGCATAGCGGAGAAGGTATGGTGGGATTCGAAATGGTCAGTAATCTGTTTGTTAACTTGGCTTTCGAAGACCTTAGAAAGACAGGGTAGGATAGATATAGGTCTGTAGCAGTTTGGCTCTAGAGTGTCAACCCCTTTGAAGAGGGGGATGACCGCGGCAGCTTTCCAATCTTTGGGAATCTCAGACGATACGAAAGAGAGGTTGAACAGGCTAGTAATAGGGGTTGCAACAATTTCGGCAGATAATTTTAGAAAGAGAGGGTCCAGATTGTCTAGCCCGGCTGATTTGTAGGGGTCCAGATTTTGCAGCTCTTTCAGAACATCGGCTATCTGGATTTGGGTAAAGGAGAAATGGTGGGGGCTTTGGTGGATTGCTGTGGAGGGTGCCGGGCAGTTGGACATCTAATATGCTGTAATAGAAATTAGACCATGCTCACCAAAAAAAATTGGCATCCCTCATGTTAAACGGCACCCACCGCCACTGGTCCTAATGAATATGTTATCACCCCAGCCAGGTCCCAGGCCCTGGGGCTGTTTGGGCAGGAATGGGTAAGACTAGTACAGCAGAGTGACTCCCCCAGGAGTTGCCCGTTGATATTTCCACAGAGAGGCTTTTCAAAGGGGAGCTCCCTCTGTTTGGCTCTGCCCTGGCTGGCCCTGTCTGCCTCCGGAAGCGATGGGATCTCTGACTCAGCCCTTTTGGGTTTCCTCGACAGACACACCGAGAGAGAGAGAGAGAGAGAGATTTGTACATCTTTGTAACACTGTATATATACGTAATATGACATTTGTAATGTCTTTATTGTTTTGAAACTTCTGTATGTGTAATGTTTACTGTTCATTTTTATTGTTTATTTCACTTTTGTATATTACCTACCTCACTGGCTTTGGCAATGTTAACACATGTTTGCAATGCCAATAAAGCCCCTTGAATTGAATTGAATTGAATTGAATTGAATTGAGAGAGAGAGAGAGAGAGAGAGAGCATATTTAAAAGATTAAAAACACATACATACTCTTTAAGACTGCCGACACATGTTTCTTGGAGGATTTGAATGGCAAAATACGATGGAAAGATCATTTCAATACATCAGGAGAAATCACTGAATGCTTATTCTAAGGCCTTTATCATATACTTTTTTTGAGAGATATACTGTAGCTACGTGTGGGAGTGTGAAAGTGAAAATAAGGTTTGTGAAGCTCTGAAGTTGAAAATAACCGTTTGTTGACAATGACAGTAGAAGCATGAATAATAGAGCAAGGGAAGACGCCAGCAGCGACCTTAGCTAGCCTGATAGTGTTGTCTTTTTTCTGTCTTTTTCGTTCGTTCCGTGACTGTGAGGAATGTGAGGAAGTTGTAGGAAGGCGAAACCAGTCTTTATGGGAGGAGATGCATTCTTAGGCTGAGATTGCAGGAAGGGCAAGAGAACAAACCCTTTTTGCCAGCAGAGAGGAAGAGTGAGGATCAGTCATAACTGACAACCCGTGAACCCTGGATGGATTGATAGGTGGAAGTGATTCTGGATGGAATGATAGGTGGAAGTGATCCTGGATGGAATGATGGGTGGAAGTGATCCTGGATGGAATGATAGGTGGAAGTGATCCTGGATGGAATGATAGGTGGAAGTGATCCTGGATGGAATGATAGGTGGAAGTGATCCTGGATGGAATGATAGGTGGAAGTGATCCTGGATGGAATGATAGGTGGAAGTGATCCTGGATGGAATGATAGGTGGAAGTGATCCTGGATGGAATGATAGGTGGAAGTGATCCTGGATGGAATGATAGGTGGAAGTGATCCTGGAAGGAATGATAGGTGGAAATGATCCTGGATAGAATGATAGGTGGAAGTGATCCTGGATGGAATGATAGGTGGAAGTGATTCTGGATAGAATGATAGGTGAAAGTGATCCTGGGTGGAATGATAGGTGGAAGTGATCCTGGATAGAATGATAGGTGGAAGTGATCCTGGATGGAATGATAGGTGGAAGTGATCCTGGATGGAATGATAGGTGGAAGTGATCCTGGATGGAATGATAGGTGGAAGTGATCCTGGATGGAATGATAGGTGGAAGTGATCCTGGATGGAATGATAGGTGGAAGTGATCCTGGATGGAATGATAGGCGGAAGTGATCCTGGATGGAATGATAGGTGGAAGTGATCCTGGATAGAATGATAGGTGGAAGTGATCCTGAATGGAATGATAGGTGGAAGTGACTCTGAGACTGACAGTAGTTTAAAGGTCCAATGCAGTTGTTTTTATTTCAGTATCAAATCATTTCTGGATAACAATTAAGTTACCAAGAAGGTTGGCTTGGAATTCCCTCCAAGCCAACGTTATACTAGAGGACCTGGTGTCCCTGGAGGAGTTCAAAGGACAAATTGATGGACAGGTTGTTGAGACATGTAGTTGTTTCTAGTTGTCAGCCGGTGTCACTAATTTGCGTTGCCTTATGTAAGGAAGCATATTGTTTTAAGTCACACACACCACACACATGTCTGCACGCACACACATCCACTGTTTGTTCCCTGTTGTATTTGTGCTGTTGCCAGTGTCTTCTGTCTGTGTTGTACTGTACATTTTGTCTTACATAGAACAAAACAAAAAAACTATCCCAGCCCTGGTCCCCACAGGAGGCCTGTTGCCTCTTGCCAGGCCGTCATAGTAAACAAGAATTTGTTCTTAATTAACTTTCTGGGTTAAATAAAGGTTAAATAAAAAGTACCTTAGTGTGATTGTTTTCAGTAAAAATGGTCGAAAATAAACAAAAATAGCTTCTTAGCAAAGAGTAATTTCTCAAGCAAGAATTATGCTAGGACTATCTGGGAGTGGTCTGAGTGGGGAGGGGAAAACTGAAAATTAGATGTGATTGGCAGAGAGGTTTGGAACTGTCTTTGTTATTGGTCTATTAATTAATTTACCGCCTGGTGATGTCTCCATTCCACCAAAACAGCCAGAAGTTTCAGGCGTTCTTTTCAAACAGCTCTAAATCTAAAACGTTATCATGTCACGGTATTATTCCAACCTCAGTGTGAAAATATGTATAAAACACAGGAAAATCACAATTTTGACTGCACTGGGCCTGTAAGTGTTGTAGTCATAAATGGATGAGTGAACATACTTATTGAGGGTCCGCGCCTAAAACTAAACTTCTTTTTGAAAATGGCCTATGTGGCAAAAATAAGAGTCAGAAAAATGTATTCTAAGTGTCAAAATTGACTACTAAGTGTAAATAGGATAATTTTGGTCATAAAGTCTGGTTCAAATACAATATTTGCAAGATAGGAAAAAAAATGGTATGTCATGGAATGAAGGGTACTGTAAGTTTGGTTTGGGTTGTGTTATTTTCAATCCTGCCCACAGGTGGCAGCATGCAAGTAATCATCAATTCGGAGCGCAGCTGCATGACTCTATCGAAATGGTCAATTTGGTATTACACTCGATATCCTTGTGGCGCTAGTTACAGACCATCAGTAAATTACACAATACATGGGACAATTTTTTAAAATGTCAATAGCTCCAAATTTGAATAACTTAAAAACCTCGCACCACCTACAGTGCATTCAGAAAGTATTAAAAAATGGATTAAAATGTTTTCCCCCATCAATCTACACAATACCCCATAATGACAAAGCAAAAACAGGTTTCTATTCATTTTTGCAAATAAAAAAACAGAAATGTCACATTTACATAAGTATCCAGACCCTTTACTCAGTACTTTGTTGATGCACCTATGGCAGCGATTACAGCCTTGAGTGTTCTTGGGTATGACGCTACAAGCTTTGTCACACCTGTATTTGGGGAGTTTCTCCAATTCTTCTCTGCAGATCCTCTCAAGTTCTGTCAGGTTGGATGGGGAGCATTGCTGCACATCTATTTTTGGGTATCTCCAGAGATGTTTGTTCAAGTTCAAGTCCGGGCTCTGGCTGGGCCACTCAAGGACATTCAGTGACTTGTCCCGAAGCCAGTCCTGCTTTGTCTTGGCTGTGTGCTTAGGTTCGCTGTCCTGTTGGAAGGTGAACCGTCGCCCCAGTCTGAGGTCCGAAGCACAATGGAGCAGGTTCTCATCAAGGATCTCTTTACTTTGCTCCATTCATCTTTCCCTCGATCCTGACTAGTCTCCTAGTCCCTGCTGCTGAAAAACATCCCCACAGCATGATGCTGCCACCACCATGCTTCACCGTAGGGATGGTGCCAGGTTTCCTCCAGGCTTGATGCTTGGCATTCAGGCCAAAGAGTTCAAACTTGGTTTCATCAGACCAGAGATACTTGTTTCTCATGGTCTGAGTCCTTTAGGTGCCTTTTGGCAAACTCCAAGTGGGCTGTCATGTGCCTTTTACTGAGGAGTGGCTTCCTTCTGGCCACTCTACCATAAATGCCTGATTGGTTGAGGGCTGCAGTGATGGTTGTCCTTCTGGAAGGTTCTCCCATCTCCACAGAGGAACTCTGGATCTCTGTCAGAGTGATCGTCGGGTTCTTGGCCACCTCCCTGACCAAGGCCCTTCTCCCCCGATTGCTGTTTGGCTAGCTCTAGAAAGAGTCTTGGTCGTTTCAAACTTCTTCCATTTAAGCAGGATGGAGGCCACTTTGTTCTTGGGGATCTTCAATGTTGCAGAAATGTTTTGGTACCCTTCCCCAGATCTGTGCCTCGACACAATCCTGCCTCGGCGCTCTATGGACAATTCCTTCGACCTCATGGCTTGGTTTTAGCTCTGACATGCAATGTCAACTGTGGGACCAGGTGTGTTCCTTTCCAAAATCATGTCCAATCAGTTGAATTTTCCACGGGTGAACTCCAATCAAATTGTAGAAACATCTCAAAGATGATCAATGGGAACAGGATGCACCTGAGCTCAATTTCGAGTCTCATAGCAAAGGGTATGAATAAGGTGTCTTGTTTTTTTATTTTGTATACATTTGCAGTTTTCACTTTGTAATTATGGGGTATTTTGTGTATAGTGATGAGAATAAGGCTGTAACTTAATAAAATGTGGAAAAAGTCAAGGGGTCTGAATACCTCCCGAATGCACTGTAGAAATTCCCATACAAATAGTTAAAGCATTTAATGAGCTTGTGACAGTTGTGCAACATGAAAATATTTTCCCATTTACATTATGTAATTTATTGACGGTCCCTAACTAGCCCAAGAGAAAGGCTATCCAATGTCAAATCAACTTTGCCACGGTTGCACACCAGCTGGCACAAGTTAATTGGCTAAATAATTTGGCTAGCAATAGCTAGCCAAGGGGACTTCAAGACACAAGAACGGGTTAGACAATTTCAAGTTATCTAGAAGGGTGAGTTACTGTAACTGTGTACTGTTTTGGCAGAGTGACTGTACAAACGCTTGCCATGTGGAAACATATATACACAAGAGACAACCACATTAAAATACCCACCCAACACATCTCTCATTTGGCTTCAGTCTGCTGCATTTCTTAATTAACAGCTAAATGTATTTGAGGGTTTACCAGCATTTGTAATTTGAGTTTGATAGTTATCTGTACTAAACACTTCATCTGATAATACTTGTGGAATATAAAAAAACTTGCTTAGATATATGTTTTCTATTTCTTAAAAATACTTTGCAAATGCAATTTATTTCTATGTGAAAACTGAAAAGGTCTATTCATTCATTTTCCGTAGACACTCTTATCCATAGAAATGTACAGTAGTGAGTGCATACATATTCCTGATGGCCCCCTCTGGGAATCGAACCCACAACCCTAGCATTGCAAGTGTCATGCTCTACCAACTGAGCAACATCATCACAAACCACTTGATGTCTCAATGTACTCAATTACTGTATTGGTCATTGTTTTTCTTTATGGTGATGGAAAGTCTACAGGTACAAACCTAGATGACCAGCCTATGTACAATACAGTAATGTACTTTTACAATAAGTGGTTTGTAAAGGACAGTCAATTAATATTGCAGTGATAGTTTTCCATGTTATTTTATCAAGAAAAATGTTGAATTTGATGTGGATGTTTTGTGTCTTTGCCCATAACTTTGCACCTTTTGATGTAAATGTTTGAGGACAGGGTTTTGTTGGTCCTGGATTCCACTAGAATGACAATTGCAGGGAAAGGGACAGAACAAACATTCCAACTTTTGAATCTGGTCTTAATTATACAACTACTTTTTTTTGCCATGCTGACGCTACAGACGTCTATATCCGTCCGCTAAAACTAGTAAAAGCCCAGTGCACTACTTTTGTGAAAAAATATTTACAAAATAAAATTCAATATTTTTCATAAATATTTGTTTCATTTTTTTCTTTTTTTCATAAACAAAAGGTCCTTTGCTGATGTAACATTCTGAAGGTTATACTGTAACACCTAAATATCACGTGCTTTATTAATATTTGTTACAGTAGGTGCAGTACAGTAGATTAGAAGGTGTTTCTTTTCTATCCTGTGCTGCAGTAAGCAGGTAAAAGGCTTGTTCTGTTTGAGGAACATAATAAGATGTAAAGATTAACTCCTACGCCAGCTGGGAACATATCGGTCATGCTTACCAAGTGTTTGTTCAACACCAACCCCTTTGTTCTCTCACCTGGCATTCCACAGTTGACCACGGCAGGTTACTGGGAAGGGGACTTTACTTCCGGGACACAACACACTGCATGCGGAAGACTGACTTAATTGTGCGTGATATAGCTTTCCTAACTACTTCTACTGAACATGACGTAAAATGGTCAAATGTCGAGTAGCCATGGGCAGATTAGGAACCTGACGTTGTTTAATTTGCATGTAAAGGTATGTCCTGTCACCAGACGTTTGGCCAACTGAATCTTTATCATTTTTGAATGTGATTTTAAAAACATATTCAATAAAATAAACACAGAAGCACAGAGAAATACATATTTATTTCTGTATACAGTATATATACTGTATATATAAAACATATTCAATAAAATAAACACAGAAGCTTCTGTGTTTATTTGATTTAATATGTTTTAAAAAATCACATAAAAAAATGATAGAGTCAGTTGGCCAAACGTCACAGAGAAATACATATGTATTTCTGTGTGCTTCTGTGTGTATTTTATTGAATACGTTTTATATATACAGTTGACATACACTTAGGCTGGAGTCATTAAAAATCGTTTTTCAACAACTCCACAAATGTCTTGTTAACAAACTATAGTTTTGTCAAGTCGGTTAGGACATCTACTTTGTGCTTGACACAAGTAATTTTACAACAATTGTTTACAGACAGATTATTTCACTTATAATTCACTGTATCACAATTCCAGTGGGTCAGAAGTTTACATACACTAAGTTGACTGTGCCTTAAAACAGCTTGGAAAATTCCAGAAAATGATGTCATGGAGGTTTACCTGTGGATATATTTCAAGGCCTACCTTCAAACTCAGTGCTTCTTTGCTTGACATCATGGGAAAATCAAAAGAAATCAGCCAAGACCGCAGAAAATAAATTCAAGGTTCATCCTTGGGAGCAATTGCCAAACGCCTGAACGTTCATCTGTACAAAAAATAGTACACAAGAATAAGGATACCGCTCAGGAAGGAGACGCATTCTGTCTCCTAGAGATGAACGTACTTTGATGCAAAAAGTGCAAATCAATCACAGGACAACAGCAAAGGACCTTGTGATGATGCTGGAGGAAACGGGTACAAAAGTATCTATATCCACAGTAAAACGAGTCCTATATCGACATAACCTGAAAGGCCGCTCAGCAAGGAAGAAGCCACTGTTCCAAAACTGCCATAAAAGGGCCAGACTATGGTTTGCAACTGCACGTGAGGACAAAGGTTGTACTTTTTGGAGAAATGTCCTTTGGTCTGATGAAACAAAAATAAACCTGTTTGGCCATAATGACCATTGTTATGTTTGGAGGAAAAAGGGGGAGGCTTGCAAGCCGAAGAACAGCATCCCAAACGTGAAGCACGGGGGTGGCAGCATCATGTTGTGGGGGTGCGTTGCTGCAGGAGGTACTGGTGCACTTCACAAAATAGATGGCAGGAAAATTACGTGGATATATTGAAGCAACATCTCAAGAAATCAGTCAGGAAGTTAAAGCTTTGTCGCAAATGGGTCTTCCAAATGGACAATGACCCCAAGCATACTTAGAAAGTTGTGGGAAAATGGCTTAAGGACAACAAAGTCAAGCTATAGGAGTGGTCATCACAAAAGCCCTGACCTCAATCCCATAGAAAATGTGTGGGCAGAATTGAAAAAGCAAGCAAGGAGGCCTACAAACCTGACTCAGTTACACCAGCTCTGTCAGAAGGAATGGGCCAAAACTCACCCAACTTATTGTGGAAAGCTTTTGGAAGGCTTATGGAAGGTTTGAGCCATGTTAAACCATTTAAAGGCAATGCTACCAAATACTAATTGAGTGTATGTAAACTTCTGACCCACTGGGAATGTGATGAAAGAAATAAAAGCTGAAATAAATCATTCTCTCTGCTATTATTCTGACATTTCACATTCTTAAAATAAAGTGGTGATCCTACCTGACCTAAGACAGGGAGTTTTTACTAGGATTAAATGTCAGGAAATGTGAAAAACTGTGTTTAAATGTATTTGGCTAAGATGTATCTAAACTTCTGACTTCAACTGTATCTATATAAATATATATATATACAGCATATGATGCAGCTTCCAACCCAGAAACATTCTTTGGTATTACTAGGATATGAAAATACCAGCCAAGGCTCCGTAGTTAAGAAAGAAAGTGAGAGGGTTCTCGAAAGCCTGACAAAATTTGACTGTCAAATGATCATTTATTCCCCCATGACGATGAGACAGGTTTGTCGTCGAGCTATTGTTCTACTGTTCCTAATGGGAAACGCACCACTACTATGTCTCGAGCTCTCTGACCGACTGTCTTCCCTTCTCTCTTTCAATAAAGAACCCGAGCTCGTACTTTGAAATCTACCTAGTAAATCATGTAACTCATTTAAGTATTTTCTCTCCTAGTCTTTCCAAGGAAGGCATAATCCAAGATTCTTGTGAGTTCAGAGTCCGGTCATAGCTATCTCTCCTCTCCCACTAGCTCAACAGTCAGCCTGGCGTCCAAAGGGGTTTTGAATTAAGTTCAGCACTTGTGTGTATGGGAAACCCAGCTCGCAGCCAAATGCAATAATTCCCGAGTATTTCCGTCAAAGTCCAGGCCTTTCAAAAACAAAACAATGTGAAATCACAGCGGAGACATTTTAATCAATTAACTGTGTCAACAAACAACATGTTAGTCATTCTTTTAACGGGGAGACGAATTATAGTGTGGTGACGTATGAGCAGGTGTCAATCATAATCTTTGAGATAAACTATATTGGCCTACAAGAATGTATAACACTGTCATCTTTGCCTGTGTTCATAGACTGTTATAACCGTTAAGTTATTTCCGTTATGAATATAAAAGGCTGATCTCCTTTAATCCTGCCAACTGTTACACAAACTGCCATGCTCTTACTATATTACTGCACAGCATCATGGCTTCCCCATGCTTTCACTTCTGATATGTAAATATATGCATCTTATCTTCCTCCGGTCCCACTGGCAGCAGTACAAACACAATGTCCGGTGGGAGACAGACAGAGAACAATGTGAGGAGGAGAAGGATGGTCACCCCATTCCAACATATTGTGTGTGCGTGCCTGCATGGGTGGAAAACACATCCATCCCTCTGGCTGGTATCAGTCCTCTGGCTCCATGGCTCACTCTTCAGAGATTCTGCATAGAGTTACAGCCCTAGTCACTCAGGTCAAGTACAGGCTATGTAGTCTAGTGGGATACCAGCCCCTCCTTCCTGCTATGAAGGCAATGCAGGGCCAGGGTCTCTCCCTCCCTCTCTGTCCCTCCCTCTCTCTCGCTCTCCCCCCCTCTCCTCTCTGGTATGGCTGTGTAAACATTATTTGGCTCATTGAAGTCTTGAAAACGCTATACATTTTCATTTGGAGTTCCAGATAGCTGTGGAGGCGCATAATGAGGATAACATGTAGGATGTTGTTGGGCCTCTGAGAGGAGAAAGGAGCTCTGGGCAGCCCAGGACTCATAGGAATACAATAGCATTACCACAACGGACATTCCCATTCAAGCCAAAGCTCTGTAATTCTTTTTCTATGATGTGAACACAGCAGTGTCTACTCTGGCCGCAGAGAACACATCTCAACCCTCCCCTTGATCCCTGGACAGACTGACCAGCGCAGACCCTTTGGCTGGGACCGCCAATTAATTATAGACGTGACTTTAAAGCTTCCTGTTTTTCTCTCTTCAATTAAGGCCAATCTGCCCCAGCACTGGAAACAGAGGAAATAACCTCAAAATAGTCTCTAATTTCAGCACATTCAATTATTTTGTGCTACCCGGTCTGAAAGCAGATTGCATCAGGTCGTGTTAATGTAAAGATCAACAATGTTTGATCGCAGGGAAATTATGTCTGTCATTTCTTCCTGTTTCTGGCCTGCGTAATGTGGGAATTTCGGAGGAAAAGGCTGGTCAGGCGGGTTCAAGATGGGCGCTGCCCACTGCCCCTATGCCAGGGTTAACCGCTACGTGCCCTTAGTCAGGCCCATCATCCACCATCAATCTCTGGCTAAGATGTTTATTATTACACTCCTGCAGTCACTTATTCAGGGAGAATAAAAAAAGGCTATTGATTTATTCGCTCCCTATTAAGCTTTCCCCGTCCTCTTTTATGAAAACAAAATTCCAGTGAATTTGTCCAGTATTATCCTTAGGCAAGCGGGATGACTAGCTGGCTCTTACTCACTGCATTAACACCGTGCAGCGCCACAACATGACTTCAGCTAATACCAAGAGATACGCTGCCTTAGCCTGGTATTTGCAACACATTCTGCTGTACTGTAGGATTTGCTGCCAAGTGAGCTGTTGCACAAAGCACCCCCATCCACCACCACCTGACAAATCGACCTTGACACACTTTATCTTCCTCTCCCCCCTTTCTGCTGCAACACTCCTAATTACACAAAATCTACAGCGTAGTGTTCAAGAGCAACAAGTCAACTCGACTGTTATCATACAAGCTCTGCATTTGCCCGCTGAATACCTGGGAGTGTTTTCCAAAGTTGCCCTTTTCAACTCTGAACTGAAACTCACCTCTTAGTCTGCCTCACCCTCTGTTTTTCACAGGGAAACCGGAAAGGAGGAGAAAGTGTAGACTTAGAGTGCACCAACCCGGGCAGGGCCAGTAAAACAGGCTTTAATGGAGGATTTAAGCTTCAGAAAGTCTGTATTTTGAGCTAATTCACATGTGAGTTCTACAGCAGGGGGTGACACATTCTTTCAGGCTCGACATCAGATAAAACCTCTCTATTGTTTTGGCCTAATGATATCTGTGCCGCAGATCTGTTGGATTGTGTGGTGAAAGTAAATTAAAAGGGAGAAGTAAATGCTGTGTACAGCCACTTTACAAGTCATGCATTGAGGTTGATTGACAAGAAATGACGGGACGTCATTGATCTTAACAGATGTAAAACAGCCGAGAACATGTCACTAAATATGTCATAGAGCACGGGGACGGTATGGGGACAGATGTGGGAAAAGTACTCAATTATCATAATTGAGTAAAACGAAATATACCTTAATAGAAAATAACTCCGGTTAAAGCAAAAGTCACCCAGTAAAATACTACTTGAGTAAAAGTCTAAAAGTATTTGGTTTTAAATATACTTAAGCATCAAAAGTGCAAGTATAAAACTTTTTTATTTTATTGATGCATAGCCAGGGCCACACTCCAACACTCAGACATCATTTACAAATGAAGCATTTGTGTTTAGTGAGTCCGCCAGATCGGAGGCGGTATGGATGACCAGAGATGTTCTCTTGATAATTGTGTGAGTTTTCCTGTCAAAATGTAACTAGTACTTTTGGGTGTCAATAAAAATATATGGTACCCCCCAAAAAAGACTTAAGTAGTACTTTAAAGTATTTTCACTTAAGTACTTTACACCACTGTATGGGGTAGTGTTGATGGGGACGAAGGGGGTTTCCTGAGGGACAGGGCTTGGTGGGGGTGGAAGGGGTGAAGGGGGGTTGTTGATATGACATCATGACATCATCAGTGAGTAGCTAACGCCGGAAGCCCTCGTAGCAGTGGCCCGCTGGCCGGAGGCCCCTCCATAAACAGGCCGGTTATCACATCACTAACATTGATTTAACCCTTCTCTCCAGTACAGCACAGAGAGAGGACACAAAGAGAAATAAGGTGTTTAGAGGGGGAAGGGGAGGGTTGAGGGGGAGGCTGGTTGCTCAATCTCTCTGGCACAACTACAGTATCCCCTTTCCTGACAGTACTACACCCATCACCCCATCCCCTGTATTTCCGAAGTTAACTTTTACAATGGTAACTCCCTAGACACCCACAAACACCCAGCCAACTCCTACATTATAACAGCATCACTGTCACCGTCACCCACAGAACTCCGCCCTGTCCATTTCCATCTCCCCCTCTCTCTGTCCTCTGTTTGCCTGTCTCTCTGAGACTGTGTACTGCAGTGGAGGCTGGTGGGAGGAGATATAGGAGGACGGGCTCATTGTAATGCCTGGAATGGAATAAATGGAAGGTTTCAAACATATCGAAACCACATGTTTGACTCTGTTCCATTGATTCCATTCCAGCCATTACAATGAGCCCGTCCTCCTATATCTCCTCCCTCCAGCCTCCTCTGGTGTACTTAGGACATGACTTCATCACTGTAAGGTGGTGGTGGTGGTGGTGCGGGGGGGGGTCTCTAGAGGCCTCCCTTCCTCCATCCGTCCATCCCTCTAGCGTTGGGACTGAACACACAACTCTCTCAAATCAAATCAATTGTTTTTTTATACATCTCTCTCCCACACCAGGCATTGAGGTGGCCAGGCCATCCAGGCCTCGTGTTTTTCTAATTCATTATTCAGGGGAAAGAAAGGCAGCACATACCAAAATAAATACACGAGTCTCTTTTGGTGGATGAGACTGTGTTTTAGAGTTAGTGCGATAGCTAGAATCGCCAGAATGCAATGTTGTTTTAACCGGAGGTGGATGGAATTCTATCTGGCTCTGGAGTGTGTCTGTCACTCTGTCACAGACCTTTTTCACTCAGCCCAGCAGGCCCAGGGTCTATTGTGACAGTCTTATCAGTTGATTTACCCCCCCAATACACCACTTACAAATGGGACCCTACCCTAGCAGCAACTGTTGTTGACATTGCAGTACATTACAGTATTGGATGTCCAAGAGCTAAACATCAGAGGATAAAAACAAATGTGAGAATCGTGTCAGTGGCTTATCCTCGGGATTCCACTGAGAGAACACAGTTGTGGCTACAGCCAACATATGTCTTGTAATTGCTGTTAGTTCGCCACAGAAGAAGTTAGGGAGCTGTATACCACTGGCCCTCAACAAGCAGTGGTTCACCTGATCCTGGTAAGTTATGGTTTAGGGACTTAGACCATGAAATAAGAGGTAACTTCTCCCTGCACCTACAATGGGGAGCCCATAGGCACCTGCCACTTAGTTTGAGGCTATCCTGATGCCACCCCACTTCGGGTGAAGTCTGCTAAATGGCCAATTGAACATTCTGTCAAGCAGAACCGTTCTGTGACCCTCACACACACACACACACACACACACACACACGCACACACACACACACACACACACACACACACACACACACACACACACACACACACACACACACACACACACACACACACACACACACACACACACACACACACACACACACACAAAAAAAATCCTAACCCTGACGCCTAACCCTAATTCCAACTTTAACCCTAATTGTAACCCTAACCTCTAAGCATAAAATAGCCTTTGTCATAATGGGGACGTAGGAAATGTCCCCACGACGGAGAATTTTCCTTGTTTTACAATCCTTGTGGGAACATTTAGGGATTTCAGGTCCCCACGAGGATAGTAGAACATGTAAACACACACACTGCCAAACATTTACTGGGCCTCTGGAACATCAATAGTTTGTTTAGAATTAGCCGTGGCATCTCTTGACTACTTGACTAGAGAGTGATTTTTTTTCTTCAAAATGGCCCCAGGGGAACCATTGACTGATTGGCCCTAGGTGGCTGGCTGGGAGAACATAGACACACACACACACACAACGGGGGAGAGGGGTGAAGGGGGAGGAGAGAAGCCCTACTGTTCAATCCATTCTGTTCCCATAATTTACCTACCCTGAGGCCAGAGCAGAGTGTTGGTAAGCTGCCCAAGACCAATTCATACACAGAGGTGTTTATGCAGAGAAGTGTGAGGCGTAAATACCCACTGTGTGGTCCTGTAGTTGACTCTGTTGGTGGGACGACTCCTGGTGGGGCAAGGTGTGTGTGTGTGTGTGTGTGTGAGTGTTTGTGGGTTTGTGCGTGTGTGCTTGTATTTGAGCACACCCTGTTCTCATTATTGTTTATAAAGTGTCACAGCATCCATGGGAACACCTCACAACCACATCTCACATGGAAGCCCAACACCTAATAGCCTAAAGCCTAGTGGATTCCTCCATCCTCAGCATGCTTAGTGAAATTATCCATGTGTTTATGTTGTCATAAACGCTTTTAAATACCATTTCTAAGCATCTGAGTGTAGCCATGCTTCAGAAACAGTGCCTCCATGCACATTCCCTCCTACAGCGAGACAAGGATTGCTAGAAGTGTTTTGTTCAGTTAGTCACATAACGAGCGGCGCAGCGGTGTTTGCGTTGCCATTTTTCATCAACCCACAGAGGGACTGTTTGGCTTCACTGCATGGCGCCAGGTTAACCTATGTGCAGGTAGGGCACTAAAACCTGGACCGGTCTGAATTCCTCCTACCATCCCCCCTTTCCCTTCCTCCCCCTTTATCCTCCTTTCTCTCCCTCCCTGCCTCCCTCAGTTTCTTCCTCCATCACCCTTTATCTCCTCCTCGAAGCTCCCTCCCTCCTTTTCTACTTTCCCTCCTTTCCTTAGTCTGACCTTTCACCTCTCTTTGACCATTCACCTGCAGATGCCCCCTGCCCTCTTCTGATCCAGTGTTTGCATTTCTGACTATGTAAAGTAGGGCTTACTCACACACACACACACACACACACACACACACACACACACACACACATACACACACACACACCTTTGCTGCCTCCCTCGCTGTGTGAGCCATACAATGGGTCTGTTAGCCTTGTGTTGTCTGAAGCCTGAGCCTTGGATTAGAGATTAAAGAACAGCTAGTGTGAGGTAAATATAGGAGGTAAATATGACAGAACTGTATTTTACCTGCTGTCCCAGTACAGCGGATGTTTGCGTCGAACGGCCTACTTTGAATTTGACGTTTACATTTTCACTTGAGGTATAGGAACGGGGTTGGCTAGACAGAACAGTACAGAACAGACGTTGGTGGTTGCTTTGCATTGGATCGCTGACAGAAATGTGTTGTGAATGAAATGTATCCACTTGGCTCTTTGATACCTACTAGGTCGACCTGGAACTTGAATCGTCCCACCAAAGGAATGTGAAAAGCCCAACAGTGAATTCTCCCTACGTGTCATAAACGAGCGCTCTCAGTCTCTGAGGACGAGAGTGAAAATGAACATTTTAATCATTGATCATTTAATCTGGGAAACAACCCAAGGTTTTGCCTTAATATTTATTCTATTGTGCATTTCTTTGTTACAAAACTGTACTCATGTGGAAAGACATGTTCAAAAGTACAAGACAAATTGCGGGGTATCAAGTTCAGGCCATGCTATTGTTTAAGTCTAAATTGAAACAAGACACTCCCTCCAGAACATAGTCATTCATGTTTGCTAATTGAATCTGACATATGATACATAGCTTTTTTTAAAGAAATATACATATTTCCCTTAAAAAGACCCCATTAATTATAATGATACGATACTCCAAATATAAAATAAAACATTCCAATAGATATTTCCCTGCAGGAAAACATAAATAATGACAACAAAATGAACATCCCCAGAAGAGATGATTCCAGAGGCTTCACTTAGAACTTCTCTTATCCAGACCAGTGAGGACTACGAGCAGTCTGACCTGTGAACTTTGAACTCTCTGTGTCTCCATGTCACAGTCTTCCTGGTGTTCAATAAGTGGGCCTCCAGCTCCAGGTTCCTAAACTAACCTCAGTTCCACTTTAAACGGAACATATCTTTAAATGGAACATCACTTGAATACAGGCATCATAAACCATTTATAATGCAGAAGCGAAATGTAGTGCCATAGCCCGTGGCAAAATTGTTATGACACATTTCTAACAATAATCATATTGAATCACAAAGGGGCAGCAACAGAACCTGGGAAAGTAAAAAGAAACACACCATACACTATATCAAGTTTGTTATGCCACTTGTCATATTCATATAGTTTCTAGCCAAGCAAAATGAAGCTGCCATACATCACATAAGGGAATATGCAACATGAGCTATTAGCATAATAGAATTTGTAGGGTAGAGTTTGGAAAGATCCCGAGAGAGCTTTTCTACTCAACATTCCCATCTCTACTTCACTCCCAAATCTGTTCACTGCTTACAAACTACAAGGCCCTTATATTGCTGGCCTGAAATGGTGGCTACATTTTCACGGTTTATTTTCATATGGTAACAAATGATAAATGGATATGTTTATAATGTTAAACAATGGTAGTTTATGACTCGTTAAACACTCCTCCGCTGCATCTCATTTATCAGAGGATGGTGGAAAGTTGACAGAAACATTCAGTTGGGGATGTTTAGGATTACATGTTGGCCCATGTTGGGTCAGACATATGTAGCACTGGCTAGTCACTATATGTGGATGGTTAACGGACTTGAGCTTTCTATTGCTGCCCTGAGGAGAGAGCCCTTATAGCTTACAAGTGCTGTGCCTCAATTGAAGGCAAAATACTAGGAAAATGAGGAATTTGGCCAAATACAAACACAGCAAAAAAAAAAAAGAAGAAGAACCCTGAAAATGAAAGGTGAATAAAGATGGTTTTGCATGGGTGGCTACAATAACAGAATCCCACCCGTTTCAAAAACACTGCAACGGGCCACTGAAATATAAGATTCCAGTTTCAAAGAGAGGCACTGAGAAATCCTGGAAATAGTAGATAGTGAGGAGTCGTCCCCTGCTCATGATCAAGCCTGGTTGTTCTTTGCACAATGTCTTCAGCACCTCACTCCCACTAGAATCTGATGACAAACTAGGTCTAAACTCCCAGCTACAAGGAGCTGGATGTGCTACTCCACCACTTCCTTAATGCTCCAGGGCGTGGGAGTTGTATATTCCAGCGAGAGATGGATCGGTAGTGTACCGTTCTGTAGTAGCCTCTGTAGGTTATGTTTCAGAGCAAAGGGAGGGAAAGGAGGTATGAAAGTGCAGGACTGTGAGATGATGACTCATGTGAACACCATATAATAGGAAGAGAAGGGTGGTGGACGACGCCCCCCGCTACTTGCTCGGAAGACAAATGGTTCAGAAAAGTAAGGCCGGGAATTCAATTAAAATAACTTTTTTTTTGTTCACAGCATAGGCCTCTCGTAGGGAACCATGCAAAGATGATGAGTAACCTTGCTTGCGACCTGAAGACTTTCATTAGGTCCCCAAGATAATCCGTATAGGCTTTAGCTCAGCAGGCCAATACAGTTTTGTAGCCTGAGACCCGAGTTCAAACCCAGTCGTCCACACCACCTCAATATCTGACCATAGCCTGTACACTATGCTCTAAATATAAACTGGGTGGTTCCAGCCCTGAATGCTGATTGGCTGACAGCCGTGGTATATGAGACAGTATACCACACCCCCTCGGGGGTGCTGTAAATACCCTCCTCTCTCTAGAAAAGATCAAACTAGTGAAAGCTTAATTAGCTTGACATCAAAGCGGCTGCAGCATTTTCAATACATCCCTGCTGGCATTTCAACTTGTGCCAGTTCTTTCATCTCATCCCCCCCAGGGTCTGCCACTTAGACGGAGTCAGGAAGTCATTGGTATTGCCTGGCATGCTGGGATAGTGGAGGACCAGGAGAGAGAGGGTCCTGTTGGCTAGTCTCTAAGGTCAATCATCACCTCTCCATATTTCTTTGTTGTTGTTTGGAATAGTCTCCTACTCAAAAAAAATGTGAATTTGTATTTTATTTGTATTTATCAGGGGATGCTGCGGCTATGCTCACAGGTTAAATGACTTGGTGTTGAACACAAGTCAGGAAAAAGTTTGAATATTACTGAATTAGAAGGCCTTTAGTAGCTCTATAAATCAGGGCATGAAGCCCCCTCTGTTGTCTCCCCACAACACAAACTGACACTCCATGTGCCATCCACCATCCTTTCACATGACAATTATTCATATTTCCACCCGATGCGTTTCCTCCTCTCCGCCACAACAGACAAAAGAAAGGGAAAAGTGCTGATGCTGCTCGAAAGAGGCTGTTTTCATAAGTGGTCCGGCATTGCTGCTGTCACAAAAGCTGCCCTGTCACCCTGCCTCAGCTATCCATTAGCTTCTGTTGGAGAGAGGAAGTGATCCAGGGGTCTTATTGTGTGCGTGTGTGTGGCTCCAGATTAACGCAATGGCTCCAGGGGGCCTGTCCAGTCCTCCCCCCATGGCTCCCCTCTGGGCTGGTGGTGAGACAGGCAGGCAGGCAGAGGATGGGGCTGGAGATAGAGGGATGGAACGAGGACAGACAGAAAGGGGTGGGAGGAATAGAGAGAGAGAGACTGAGACGGAGAGAGAGGAGGCGCTGGGCCGGCTCTTGCCCTGTCTCTGACAGGATCTGGTCAATGTCCTGCCGCTGAGGGTCGCGGCCCAGAGCTTACACACACACACACACTCTCTCTCTCACACACACACACGCAAACATATCTGCAGTGCATCTGCCCAGGCCTCCTGCGCAGCCAGCCTGTCTCCAAGGCGGTTTTCCTGCTCGGGGGAGGGGGGAGACGGGATGGCAGATAGAGAGTGGGTAGGAGGGGAGGGTGTTCAATGGGAAACTGAGCTGAGCTATAATGAAAACACCAGCCCCCTCCTGAGTAACAGGCAAACTCTTGCACTTCTGAATTTTGGACAAACAAAAATAGCTCTGACGACTGGCTGGCTATTGACCCACTCTTTCTGTCTGTCTGTCACTTAAAATTCCCACGCGTGTAACAAGCTAATTTTCAGACCTGAGCCGCCTGTGAGAACAGCTCCTTTGCTCTTCCGTTAAGAAAAGGAGGGAGAAAAAACAGAATGAAATGTAATAATTCCAGTGGAGCCCCGTGTATATATCATTCCTTCTTTCTGTGGACTGATTCAGGTCCCATTGGTGAGTCATTTCATCATTCATGCAGAATGCGCTCCAATTCTCATGACCTAATGCGTTGTAGGATAATTGCGGTAAAGGAGTCAATGGAACGCAGACGTTTCAATTGACCATATTGGCGCACATTCAACAAATCTGATGTAACAAAGTGGACATTTGTCAAAGACGTCATGATTTATGTATTGTATCAGGCCCACAATGTGGTTACTTAAGTCTGATTTGGATATATCTGGCTGTTTTCGCTGCATAACATGTAGAAGTTGTCTCTTTTCAGATTTAGAAGAGTTGACTCCTTAATGCTAACTCCCATTCGTGGAAGCTGGTTAGCATAGCTAGCATACAGAAGTCGGCGAATGGTCGTCAAAGTCGTTTTTAACTGTAATACAGATGATTGGTAAGGATGACATGAACATGTGTTGCGGTTGACATCCATACAAGCATTATACACAGATGTTTACCTCAACATATTGTGAAATACACGTAGAAACAATAGCCTAAATGCACTGGTGGAAAAAAGTACCCAACTGTCATACTTGAGTAAAAGTAAAGATACCTTGATAGAAACTCAAGTAAATGTGAAAGTCAACCAAGAAAATCCTACTTGAGTAAAAGTCTAAAAGTATTTGGTTGAAAATATACTTTAGTATCAAAAGTAAAAGTATAAATTATTTCACATTCCTTATATTAAGCAAACCAGATGACACCTTTTTCTTGTTTTCAATTTATTTACGGAAAGCCAGGGGCACACTCCAACAATCAGACATCATTTACAAACAAAGCATTTGTGTTTAGTGAGTCCGTCGGATCAGAGGCAGTAGGGATGACCAGGGATTTTCAGTTGATAAGTGCGTGAATTTGACTATTTTCCTGTCCTGCTAAAGCATTCAAAATATAACGAGTACTTTTGGGTGTCAAAGGAAATGTATGGAGTAAAAAGTACAATAAATTCTTAAGGAATGTAGTGAAGTAAAGTAGTCCAAAATATAATTAGTAAAGTACAGATATGCAAATAAACTACTTAAGTGGTACTTTAAAGTATTTTTTACTTAAGTACTTTACACCACTGCCTAAACGTAGACAAATTTAGCTGAGGGGAAATGAGGAGACGGGATCCTTCCCCCCCACGTGTTTCCATGGGAACGTCATTGTTTTGTTCGAGTTCGACTTACCTCTTTACCGCATCTATTCCTGAACGGTGCTCATTATGTTATCTCTGTAATCCACTCCACTCCATCGTCAACAGAACAAGAGAGCCATGACAGACTCTACATGGGGGGAAAATGGAAGTTACATTTGAATCATTCTGACAGAAAAATTGCGGTTGTATTTGAGTGGTTCTGACAGACTGACGAAGTGGAGATAAATGAAATAGGATATTATGATGGAGAGCAGTGCTTGTCTGTCTGCTGGTTAGAACTGCCAGGGTCAAGTACCTCAGATCATTGAGAAGTGATTTATTAGAAATAGGGGTATCATAAAAATGATTGAACTATATTAGAGGCATGTTATATGTCCCAAGGACACCATATACAATTGACAAATAACGTTGAGTTAGATATGTTCAACGGTGCATTAGTTCTGTAGTAAATCTGATTTCTAAAAGTTACTTAAATTATTTTATTTCTCCTTTAGGGGTTCTTCAGACTGTATTTTAGTCTTAGGACAAAGGTATGTCTCAGTTTCACATTTTTGAGGCTGAAAAACAGGGGGTTGACGATGCTGGTATATGCCATAGTAATCCAGCAGTTCTAGGACCTGTTGTAGATTTTGCTAAGCCGTCTCTGACAGTCTACCCGACACTGACACATGCACAGCCATAAACCTCTAGAGCACAGCTCTCCTCATCTGCTCCTTGTTGGGAGCCCTGTTCCAGTCAGACCTTTAGCACTGGAGCTACAGAGGTAAACCCGTGCTTGGAGTGTTTACAAGACAAAGTAGCATCTCATGACCTCTTGTATTGAGAGAGAGAGAGAGAGAGAGAGAGAGAGAGAAAAAAAACAGTGTTGGAGAAGAAAGTTTGAACATGAGTCTTCAATATTCCCAGGTAAGAAGTTTTAGGTTGTAGTTATTATTAGGAATTATAGGACTATTTCTCTCTATACCATTTGTATTTCTTATACCTTTGACTATTGGATGTTCTTATAGGAGCTTTAGTATTGCCAAGCCTATCAACTCCCGAGATGAGGCTGAAGTCATAAACACCTTTTCCCAGCATTGCTAAGAGCTGCTGTTTGAATGAATGCTTACGAGCCTGCTGCTGCCTACCACCGCTCAGTCAGACAGCTCTATCAAATAACAAATCATATACTTATTTATAATATAATAAACACACAGAAATACGAGCCTTTGGTCATTAATATGGTCAAATCCGGAAACAAAATATTTATTCTTTCAGTGAAATACAGAACCGTTCCGTATTTGATCAAACGGGTGGCAACCCTAAGTCTAGATATTACTGTTACATTACAACGCACAGGAGGCAGCTGAGGGGAGAACGGCTGGTAATAACGGCCGGAATGGAGCAAATGGAACGGAAACCATGTGTTTGATGTATTTGATACCATTCCACTGATTCCGCTCCAGCCATTACCATAAGCCCGTCCTCCCCAATTAAGGTGCCCAGTCTTATCTCCCCAGTCTTATTTTAATTGGAAGTAAGACACCTGGGACAATAGCAGCTCTACTGGCAGGGCTAGAGCAGAGAGGTTTAGTCATGCTCGGAGCTGAGTGTTGTGCTTCATTCTCCGCTTTCCAGGGGTCATATTATCCACTTTGTTCCCAATGACATCACTGTAAACATAATGAGGGGAGACAGAGGTATGAGGGAGAATGCAATTTGTATCCAGCTCCGCACAAACGGGATGTCGTTTTCTGCGTACGGAGGAGGTGGCAAAGCCGAAGAAGGTTACTTCGCACTCTGATCGGGACGAAACTGTGAGAAGAAAGAGAGGAGGAGAGGTGGAGCGAGAAAGTAAGGGCAAGAGGGGAGGATAGACAGAAGAGCCTCCCTCCTGTTTTAATGTACATTCTGTCCTGGCTGCATTTCTCAAGGCTGTGTGTGTGTGTGTGTGTGTGTGTGTGTGTGTGTGTGTGTGTGTGTGTGTGTGTGTGTGTGCGTGTGTGTGTGTGTGTGTGTGTGTGTGTGTGTGTGTGTGTGTGTGTGTGTGTGTGTGTGTGTGTGTGTGTGTGCGTGCTGTGAGGTGCCGGCTGGTGCCAGGCACAGTGAAGTGAGCGTCTCCTCCAGCCCAGTGTTGACCCTGTACAGTCTGAGTACATGGTGATGAATACTCCTCCTACTACTACCCTGGGCGAGGCTCCACACTGCATGTACAGTAGACCCACACACACACAGAGGCAGGCGCTTAAAAAAAGCAGACAAATGAATACACCTGAAAACATACAGTGATACACCAAGGGCAACGTAGAAGTTGGAGTAGAAGGGAGACACATGTATTGCCTTGGAATTCATCAGCACAGGTGAAAACTAAACTAGAGGATCATGGTCCAGAAATTAGGTATAGGATGAGGTGGTCACGGTCATCTCAGGTCACATCTCTGACTTTGACACCATTGAATATTGTCCATTCAGCAACACCCCCCTTACTATTGGAATCTAGTGGAAATGTACATTCTACTATCTCCCGCATCCTTCCTCTACGTGGCCCAATGTTCTTTACTATGGAATTCGCTGGTATGTTTCATCAATAAGGCTGTGTCTGAAAGACAACAACTCATTATGGAAGACCTCTCTGAATGATATGATTCTGGTTCGACTGTCTCTGCTCCCTCTTAATGAGACGTCCCCTGGTATTCCAGATGGTCTGAGTGAACCCATATCATTCCCCCCCTAGTCATAACGGTGCCTGGTCCTATCTAGCCACAGGCCTCAACTCCCTCACTCACTCTGTCTTACCCACACCCAGCCGCCCGCAAATGAATACAAATGAGTGTTTTCATTCTGAGCTAGACGGCAAAGTATGTTATCACAAGCCTGCGTTCCTACACTTAAAACGAACCAATCTCATCCCCAAGAAAAACAAGGCAACAGGAAAACATGTTGTCCCCCACGAATGATGCAGCGTCCCCCTTTGGGACAATTGAGATATGTGAGTGTGAGTAATACATTTCAGTTACTATAGCTCCCGCCTTGGGCCAATCAGTGTCATTTTGTAAATGCCGGATCTCTATGGCAAGACGCACTATTCCCCCAAGTTTCATCAAAATTGCACCAATGTGTCTGAGACATCGCGTGTCTGACGAACGGACGGACACAGATCCATAGTTCCCTCCCCAATTTCATTGTGGGGGACAATACATCCTCTTAGAAAAAAAGGTGCTATCTCGAACCTAAAAGGGTTCTTCGGCTGTTCTCATAGGAGCACCCAGAGGGTTCTACAGGAAACCCCCAAAAAGTTCTACCTGGAACCAAAAAGGGTTCTCTTATGGGGACAGCCAAAGATCCCTTTTGGAACCCTTTTTCCTAAGAGTGTATGAAGCGGTGGAGCTCTTGAAAATGCAATCGTATTGTGATCAAATAGCTTCTAATGTCCCTTAATGACTGGAGCTGAGGACAGAGAGAGCTTCACTGATTGATTCAGGGTTTTGGTCATAGACACATTGAGAGGGCATGCTCTATAACGAAAATGTTTTTTGATGTACTAGTAGGCTACATGGGAGTGTTACATATGTATGACGGACCAGGTGAGCTACTCCCTCAGCCAATAGGATCACGCACAGAATGCATAGCTCTTATACTGTTTAAGGGGCGAATTTGTTTTTTCGCCCTTAACCGTTATTAATGCTCCATAAAAGTGATTTCCTCATTACTGTGGAATCCTCAGTGATGCCAGGAACATGTCAGAAATGTAGAGGAGGGTTGAGTAACTTACACCCTGCCTTGGAGTTTGACTCAAAACTATTTGCTCATGTGTTTATAGTTGATGTTAGCCGAGAATCTACTTCAGAATCTCACAACTTAGTTTATGTAACTATGCACGTGGTGACGCAAAGATCAATATATACCACACCGACATTTTGCCAAATCCTCCTCAAGTCTTTCAATTAAACCATTTCAGATGAATGGCTTTAACTATGTTTTTCTCATCATTTCCCCAAAATATTTTGAGATGTTGATCATATTTGGGTAACAATTTGCAGACATATATCGTGATGTTAATTCTCAGCATATTTGAGTAGGTCTGGTTAATATAGAGCTTTAGGTGAGGGGACGTCACAAGGTGCTGAGAGGGCTACAATGTCTACAATGTGAAGGCTGCCTCAGTATAAATCTCTCAAGCAAAGGCCTGGGTTGACCCTCAGCCTTAGCCTTTGTTTGGCAGACGCCTTGGCCCCCTTTAATCTTCTGAGGAGATAAATCCTTTGATGGACCTGGCCTGACTCAGTTGAAAGAGCTGCCTGGCCATCTCCATAGATCACCACAACCCGGCATGTTTGAAGTTGGACTGGGGAGCTGTGGTGGACAGTGCGGGTGGGCCTGGAGAGGGACGAGGGGGCTGGGGGGGGGGCATGACCAGAGACCCCTCCTCCCACTCCTCTTCAAACCAGACACACACACAACCAGACCGCACCACAACCACTCCTACTGCTCTCTTGACCACAGACAACCAACACCATACCGACCGTAATACCTCCCAGGATAATCCTCATCGGTTATAGTCACAGCCGTGTACAGTGCCAGTCAAAAGTTTGGACACACCAACTCTTTAAGGTTTTTCTTTATTTTTACATTGTAGAATAATAGTGAAGACATCAAAACTATTAAATAACACATATGGAATCTTGTAGTTACCAAAAAGTAGCCACCCTTTGCCTTGATGACAGCTTTGCACACTCTTGGCATTCTCTCAACCAGCTTCACCTGGAATGCATTTCAATTAAAAGGTGTGCCTTGTTAAAAGTTAATTTGTGGAATTCCTTTCCTTCTTAATGTGTTTGAGCCAATCATTTGTGTTGTGACAAGGTAGGGGTGGTATACAGAATGTCACGTGTGCTCCCTCTCCGGCCTCGAGGTTACGAGGCTGCTCGTTATGGCGCATACCATTCACCATCATTATGCGCACCTGCTCGTTATCAGACTCACCTGGATGCCATCACCTCCCTGATTACCTTCCCTATTTATGTCACTCCCTTTGGTTTCTTCCCCAGGCGTTATTGTTTCTGTTTCATGTCTGTGTGTGATTCGTTTTTCTGGTTTTGTATTATGTTACGTTTATTTATTAAAACATTCACTCCCTGAACTTCCTTCCCGACTCTCAGTGCACTCGTTACAGAAGAACGCCTCACCTAAGGGAAGTATCAGGGAGTGGTTTTTTTTCCTGTGGGAATGACGTCGGGTCCAGGAGCTCGCCGGGTCAGGCTCTCATGCCTCAGCCGGATGGCCAGGGTCCACTGCATCAGCCGGTCTGTCAGTTTCACGTGCTCCAGCGGGCGACAGGTTTTTGCGCATCAGCAGGGATGACCGGTCCGCTCCTGATCCCCGGGATCATTTTGGTCGGTGTCCTGTGGCTGGAGCTGCGCGCCGGGAAGGGGGTACTGTCATGTATGCTCTCTCTCTGGCCTCTAGGTCACCAGGCTGCTCGTTATGGCGCATACCATTCACCATCATTATGCGCACCTGCTCGTTATCAGACTCACCTGGATGCCATCACCTCCCTGATTACCTTCCCTATTTATGTCACTCCCTTTGGTTTCTTCCCCAGGCGTTATTGTTTTTGTTTCATGTCTGTGTGTTGTTTGTGTTTTTCTGGTTTTGTATTATGTTACGATTATTTATTAAAACACTCACTCCCTGAACTTGTTTCCCGACTCTCAGGGCACTCGTTACACAGATGATAACCTTATTTGGTAAAAGACCAAGTCCATCTTATGGCAAGAACAGCTCAAATAAGCAAAGAGAAACGACAGTCCATCATTACTTTTAGACATGAAGGTCAGTCAATTCAAGAAAATTCCAAGAACTTCGAAGTTTTCTTCAAGTGCAATCGCAAAAACCATCAAGCGCTATGATGAAACTGGCTCTCATGAGAACCGGCACAGGAAAGAAAGACCCAGAGTTACCTCTGCTGCAGAGGATACATTCACTACAGTTAACTGCACCTCAGATTGCAGCCCAAATTGTCACGCCCTGACCATAGTTTGCTTTGTATGTTTCTATGTTTTGTTTGGTCAGGGTGTGATCTGAGTGGGCATTCTATGTTGGATGTCTAATTTGTCTGTTTCTGTGTTTGGCCTGATATGGTTCTCAATCAGGCAGGTGTTAGTCGTTGTCTCTGATTGGGAACCATATTTAGGTAGCCTGTTTTGTCACAACCCCTTGGGTTGTGCCATGGCGGAGATCTTTGTGGGCTATACTCAGCCTTGTCTCAGGATGGTATAAGTTGGTGGTTGAAGATATCCCTCTAGTGGTGTGGGGGCTGTGCTTTGGCAAAGTGGGTGGGGTTATATCCTTCCTGTTTGGCCCTGTCTGGGGGTGTCCTCGGATGGGGCCACAGTGTCTCCTGACCCCTCCTGTCTCAGCCTCCAGTATTTATGTTGCAGTAGTTAATGTGTCGGGGGGCTAGGGTCAGTTTGTTATATCTGGAGTACCTCTCCTGTCCTATTCGGTGTCCTGTGTGAATCTAAGTGTGCGTTCTCTAATTCTCTCTTTCTCTCTTGGAGGACCTGAGCCCTAGGACCATGCCCCAGGACTACCTGACATGATGATTCCTTGCTGTCCCCAGTCCACCTGACCGTGCTGCTGCTCCAGTTTCAACTGTTCTGCCTTATTATTATTATACGACCATGCTGGTCATTTATGAACATTTGAACATCTTGGCCATGTTCTGTTATAATCTCCACCCGGCACAGCCAGAAGAGGACTGGCCACCCCACATAGCCTGGTTCCTCTCTAGGTTTCTTCCCAGGTTTTGGCCTTTCTAGGGAGTTTTTCCTAGCCACCGTGCTTCTACACCTGCATTGCTTGCTGTTTGGGGTTTTAGGCTGGGTTTCTGTACAGCACTTTGAGATATCAGCTGATGTACGAAGGGCTATATAAATAAATTGGATTTGATTTGATTGTGGGTTGTGGGTGATTGTCTATGTTAGTTGCTTGTGTCAGCATAGTTCTTATTATAGCTTCACAGTCGTTATTCATTTATTGTTTTGTATAGTTTGTTCAAGTGTTCTCTGTTCATTAAATTCACGATGAGCACATACCACGCCGCATTTTGGTCCTCCGATCCTTCCAACTACACCTCCTCAGACGAGGAGGACGACGATTGTGACAGAATCACCCACCAACCAAGGACCAAGCAGCGTGGTAACGGGCAGCAACAGCAGCAGCAGGAGAATCAACGATACTTGGAGAGATGGACTTGGGAGGAGATTCTGGACGGCAAAGGACCCTGGACTCAGCCAGGGGAATATTGCCGTCCCAAAGCAGAGCTGGAGGCAACGAAAGCAGAGAGGCGCCGGTATGAGGAGGCAGCACACCGGGCGGTTGGAAGCCCGAGAGACAGCCCCAAAAATGTATTGGGGGGGGGGGCACACGGGGAGTATTGCGAAGCCAGGTAGGAGACCTGCGGGAGCCGCCAGTCTGTCCTGAGCCGCCAGAGCCGCCAGTCTGTCCTGAGCCGCCAAAGCTGCCAGTCTGTCCTGAGCCAGTCAGCACAGTTCTTATAATAGCTTCATGGTCGTTATTCGTTTATTGTTTTGTATAGTTTCTTCAAGTGTTCTCTGTTCATTAAATTCACGCTGAGCACATACCACGCTGCATTTTGGTCCTCCGATCCTTCCAACTACTCCTCCTCAGACGAGGAGGACGACGATCGTGACACAAATAAATGCTTCACAGAGTTCAAGTAACAGACACATCTTAACATCAACTGTTCAGAGGAGACTGCGTGAATCAGGCCTTCATGGTCAAATTTCTGCAAAGAAACCCCTACTAAAGGACACCAATAATAAGAAGAGACTTGCTTGGGCCAAGAAACACGAGCAATGGACATTAGACTGGTGGAAATCTGTCCTTTGGTCTGGAGTCAAAATTTGAGATGATTGGTTCCAACCGACATGTCTTTGTGAGATGCTGAGTAGGTGAACAGATGATCTCCGCATGTGTGGTTCCCACCGTGAAGCATGGAGGAGGAGGTGTGATGGTGCTTTGCTGGTGATATTGTCAGTGATTTATTTAGAATTCAAGGCACACTTAACCAGCATGGTTACTACAGCATTCTGCAGCGATACGCCACCCCATCTGGTTTGCGCACAGTGGGACTATCATTTGTTTTTCAACAGGACATTGACCCAAAACACACCCCCAGGCTGTGCAAGGGCTATTTGACCAAGGAGAGTGATGGAGTGCTGCATCAGATGATGTGGCCGCCACAATCAACAGACCTCAACCCAAATGAGATGGTTTGGGATGAGTTGGACCGTAGAGTGAAGGAAAAGCAGCCAAGAAGTGCTCAGAATATGTGGGAACTCCTTCAAGACTGTTGAAAAAGCATTCCTCATGAAGCTGGTTGAGAGAATGCCAAGAGTGTGCAAAGCTGTCAACAAGGCAAAGGGTGGCTACTTTGAAGATCCTCAAATATAAAATATATTTGGATTTGTTTAACACTTTTTTGGTTACTACATGATTCCATATGTGTTATTTTATCATTTTAATGTCTTCACTATTATTATACAATGTAGAAAATAGTAAAAATAACAAAAAACCCTTGAGTGAGTAGGTGAATAGGTGTGTCCAAACTTTTGACTGGTACTGTATATTCCTCCTCAAGCCGATTCCACGACGGCCCTCAAAGAACTACACTGGACTTTATGCAAAGTGGAAACCACATATCCTGAGGCCGCATTTATTGTAGTTGGGGATTTTAACAAAGCAAATTTGAGGAAACGCTACCGAAGTTGTACCAACATATTGACTGTAGCACTCATGAAGAACATTGGACCACTGCTACTCAACTTTTTGAAATGCCTACAAGGCCTTCCCCCGCCCGCTGATCACGACTCCATTTTGCTCCTCCCTTCCTATCGACTCAAACAGGAACTACCCGTGCTAAGGTCTATTCAACGCTGGTCTGACCAATCGGAATCCATGCATCAAGATTGTTTTGATCACGCGGACTGGGATATGTTCCGCGTAGAGTAACATTGACAAATACAGAGACTGAGTTCATCAGGAAGTGTATAGGAGATGTTGTACCCACTGTGAATATTAAAACCTACCCTCACCAGTAACCGTGGATAGATGGCAGCATTTGTGCAAAACTGAAAGAGCGAACCACCACATTTAACCATGGCAAAGTGGCTGGGAATATGATAGTGTGGAGAAGAAGGCACAACAGCGCCTCTTCAACCTCAGGAGGCTGAAGAAATTTGCTTGGCCCCTAAAACCCTCAAACTTTTACAGATGCACAATTGAGAGCATCCTGTCGGGCTGTATCACCCGGGGCGGCCTGTTCACCCTGCTATCAGCCAGAAGGCGAGGTCAGTACAGGTGCATCAAAGCTGGGACCGAGAGACTGAAGAACAGCTTCTATCTCAAGGCCATCAGACTGTTAAATAGCCATCACTAACTGTCTTCCACCGGGTTACGCTACCCTGCACCTTAGAGGCTGCTGCCCTATATAGATTTGGAATCACTGGTCACTTTAATACGGTTTAAATCATGTTTACATACTGCTTTACTTATTTCATATGTGTATATATTGTATTCTATTCTACTGTATTTTAGTCATTGCCACTCCGACATTGCTCGTTGTAATATTTATATATTTCTTAATTTCATTCTTTTACTTTTAGATTTGTGTGTATTGTTGTAAATTGTTAGATACTATTGCACTGTTGGAGCTAGGAACACAAGCATTTCGCTACACCCGCAATAGCATCTGCTAAATATGTGTATGTGACCAATACAATTGTATTTGATCCTCTTACGTGTGTAAAACTTTACATTAAGTTGTAATTACAGAATTAGTAAAGGAGAAAAAATGCACTCAATGTAAAGTCTGACCTAAAAGCGCAATCCAAACCAGTTCAGAGGGAAATTCCTAAGATTACCCAGAGAGCTACCCCTTCCTCATGAGGGTCTATGTGTATATGAGTCATCCAGCAACTAGCTCTCACAGTCTCACATCAAAATTAGACGTTAATGTATGTTTTCCAAACGTCAAATTTCAAAGTTGTCGCAAACGTCAAATTTCAAAGAGTTTAAGGTGAAGTTTAGGCATTAACTCAAAGATTTTAAGGTTCGGTATTAACTCCGAATGGTTAAGGTAACGGTTGAGGTTTGGGATAGGCTGAAAACATCGCTGGATTCAAACTTGCAACCTTTGGAATGAGAGGGAAATGCCCATCCGCCATTCCCATTGCCCTGGCTAAACCGCAACCTACTTGAAGATAACAGAGCTCATTGTTGCCCCTAGTGGCCGATTTCCACATCTCCCGACGCCCTCAGACATGGATGGACGTCGAATACTGACTTGGCTGCATCTGGAATATGAATGGAGGTGAACCACAGGGAGATCTTTAGCTGTTAGCTACTGATAAGACCCTCTTTTTCCCATTACATTACTGTAGGCGCTCACACAGTGGAAGTGCTGCTCTCCCTCCTCACACTCTCCCTCTTATCTTAATCTTTCATCAACACACCCACTAATCTGAACACGGCTAATTTTGATATATCTTTTTTTGCTCTCCTCAGGGCATATCAAAGCTTTAAAAGGCCATTTAAACGACTTATCTTATTTCTCATGTTACAGAAAGGGTTTCGTTGCTATGGCTGTTAGGGATTTATAAAATGTTCTGCAGTCATGATGGGCTGTGTTTTTCCATGCTCATGCCACGGTGAAGTGTTAAAGATGAAGGTCTTGTTGGGTTTTTCCATGTGGCTGCTGACCTAGGGTGCTGCGTTTTGGAAGTGTGTGTGTGTGTGTTCTAGGCATGCATACAAAGTGTGTCCTTCTCCAAGCAAGCCCAACTAAGGCAAGCGACAATAACACCCCCTGATACTAGCTTGACAGGCATTTTAATTGCCGTACCCTGCATTAGCTCAAAATATTACTGGTTGAAAAACAAAAAGATACAGACTTTCCCAGCACTAGTATTAACAAAAACCTCGACAGTCCTGACTCAAAACTGAAGAAAGTATCTGACGTTGATTCATGCCAAGTAAGATAATGGATTTAAAAAAAATAGAATAAACAATTGCATCGTTTAAGATACTTCACCCTCACCGTCCCCCTTTCCTGGCTCATCTCTTTTTCGTTTCTCATCCTCCTCTTTTTTTTTATTAGCATACTACTACAATATCCCTCCACTCCCATCTTGTTGCTTGCTGTAAACTAGTCAGGTCCAAAGTTACCCTTGATAAAGGTGAGCAAAAAAGACTAAAAGAAATAATTCAAATACTGAGCTAAATGATATTATGTTATACTAATACAATTTTTCAGAGAAAGAGATTTTTGTTTAACAAGTCATAAAACTAATTGTCAAAAAGATACATTATTGGCACCCTTGTTTCTGCACCCTCAACTTGTGAGGATAACAGCACTGAGCCTTTCTCTAAAATGTTTTATGAGATTGTAGAACACATTGGGAGGGATCTTAGACCATTAGACCATTCCAGATCCTCGATATCCTTTTTCTGTGCTTAAGGATTGCCTTCTTCAATTCAAACCACAGGTTTTCAATGGGGTTCAAGTCGGGAGACTGAGATGGCGATTGCAAAATGTAGGATTATGGATTTTGACGTATGCTTCGGGTTATTGATTGTCTTGCTGGAAGATCCACTTGCGGACAAGTTTCAGCCTCCTGGCTGAGGCAACCAGGTTTTTGGTTCAAATGTCCTGGTACATGGTAGAGTTCATGATGCCCTTGACCTCAAAAAGGGCCCCAGGACCAGTGGAAACAAAACCGCCCCATAATATAAAAAAATCCTCCACCGTATTTTACAGTAGGTATTAAGTTGTTTTCTGCATATGCATCCTTCTTTTGAGGCCAAACCCACCACTGGTGTACATGGCCAAAGAGCTCTATTTTCCTGTCATCTGATCATAACACCGGTTCTCCAAGTGTCAACGACGTTTAGGAACCTTCAGGCATTTACATGTTTTTGTTGCTCTCAATAAAGTTTTTTTTTTCTGGCAACCCTTCCAAAGAGCCTATTGGTTTGGAGGTGGCGTCTATTTGTAGATTTGGAGACATGGTGACCCGAAGATGCGACCACATACTGTAATTCTCCAAATTCAGCCCTTGGATTTTTGTTTGCCTCCCAAACCATCTTCCTCACTGTCCATGGGGACAAGAAACACTTGCATCCAATACCAGGCATGTTTACTTTAAACTTCTTAATCGTTGCCTTCATAGTGGTAGGTGGTAAATGTCATTATTTTGCCATTTTTTGCACCTATTACCTGATTTATGAAGGTCAACAACCATTAGTCTTTTTTCATTTGTGAGCTCTTTGCCTTTTCCAATGGTGACCAATGACAAAGGGATTTTATATGCGTGTTCCTCATTTTTACACCCCAGTCAAACGGGAAGCCATGGAAGGCCACAATACAGTTCCTTGAGCTGAGATTAACTTAAAAAAGTGGAATGTTAATGTAGATTTGATTTTGTTTGATTTATTTAGAAGAATCTTTAGGTGTGCCAATAATTATGACACCTACAGTATATTTGAGGGGACAAACATATTACTTGTTAAACAAAATATAATTCTCTGAGCAATTGTATTAGTATAGAATATAATTTACTCATTTGCTTGAGCACACAATATAGTTCAGTATTTGAATAATTTATTTTATACAGTCATTTTTGCTCATCTTTATCAAGGGTGCCAATAATTTTGGACAAGGCTGTATTGTCTGCACCTCATAACCCTTCAGGAGTAGTGCTCGTAATAATTTATGGTGCTCTAACACTTGGCATGTTTTTCCTTAATCGACTCTAAAGTAATAGCAGAGTCATGTGCATTGCGGCTCACAATGAGGTGCCAAAGCACTTCATCTGTAGGAAGCTTCACACAAACACAGGAAGTCCAGTGTTTCACGGCGACGGATGGGGTAGTAGGAGTCGGAGCCGTAGCCCGCGTCTCTCTCTCTCTCTCTTTCCACGCTGATGGGCAGCTCAGATTAATGGTAGGTGGCTAAAGGACCTGCAGTTCAGAGACAGAATCTAAACTAAGGCATCTGAGCCTAAGATCTGCAGTGCACACTGGTTTCATTTTACATCATTGTATGGCATTGCACAGTAGTGTTCCGCTACTGTGGTTAGGAAGTAATAAAACAAATGGGCAGCATGGGCTTGGATCAGTGTCAAGAGTTACTCAAAATCAGCACACAACTACAGAAGTTTCTATAGCTAGGGCCAGGAGTTTTCATGACCATTTGACCTTACCAGAAATGGAAAAACTCCTGGCCCCAATTACCCCTAGCCCCAATTATAGGTATTAAATCATTAAATGTCATCCCCTAACATTCCTCTGCAACTATTATTCAGTAGTCAGTCTAAAACTCCATTTGGATGTGTATTAGTGGGACAGTGTGCTTGACTCACCAGAGGTCAGAGTAATATCAATCACCCCAATGCTTTTGACTGCTTGTCTTCTCGGGAAAGAATGTTCAACTTGACACTACTAGCAGCCCTCGTCTACTCCTCAATTGCAGGAGTTGGTTAGGATTTTTTCAGCAAGAATCTGACATGGGAGCCGGTGTGGGTTTAAAATGAACACAGTGAGATTAGAAGAGCCACAGGGACATCCAGTGGTGAGTGGAGGCCTTTTCATCATAAACTGTCTAAATAACACAGCTTCCTGGGTGGCGTTTTAGGGAACTATCTTTCATGAATGAAAGGCAAAAACGCTAATGCCACCCAGGGGGGTTCCTACTACACATTGGTGATTGGTGAACGTAGACTCAGTGAAATGAGCACAATTTTGTATTGGTGTATAACTGCAGTATTGTGATGTTGGCATATTTAGTCTAAAAATGTCCTAACCTGACTACTAAATCAGACTAAACCATGTAAAGCAGACAGATGGCGCAAATGTTGCAGAAATGCAGAATTGCATATTTTGGAAATAGTGCAGGTTCCATTCGAGGGGCCAGGGTTCTGGTCTAGGAGCACTGTTTCAACTGCTCCTACAGTGTTGCTTCGGTACTGCAGTTTAACTGACGCCCGGCCCAAAAAGACAACTTCCATAGACGGCAACATAGAGAAGTCAGATTTGAAAATTCCTAATGACACTTTCGTCATCAACTTTGTGCACAAAACAGCCATTTGAATCATTCAAATAACGGTTGCTGAGGCCATTTTTTTCCTCGTCACTCACAGCCGAAGATATTATCATTTTATTTTCATCCAATATTTTCATCCGATGTCTTCTCCATGTGAGCACTGAGCGCTAGTGCGCATGTGATGTTGGTCCATGTAAACGAATGCAACCGAAGATGATGTATATACTGACAAGATGTCCCTTCACCTTAACAATGGAAGTCGTTGTCCACAAAGCGGCACGGCGGGCTGTCTTGCCCCCACCTATCCGTTCTCTGGCTTGGTGGATACATCTCATTATTGTAATCCTTTTTTAATATTGTACAAGTGTTGTTGACGTCAACCGCCTGTATTCAATGGAGAGAGATTCGATGCTACTAGCCTGTCATGAATATGCATAGCCATCTCGAGACAACTCCGATACTGTGTTTTTTCTAAAAGTTGCCGGGGTGTCACTGGTCCTACTTATATCAGTACACTCGTAACAACTTAAGCATTACGACACTATTCGATCAAATAAACCTCCCATTGACCTTCATACAAAAACTCATTGCTAGGTGGGCGAAGCAATGACACAACCCCGATATACCCATAGAGAAAGATAGAGGCCTCTAGTGGCCAAAAGACTTATAGCAGGGACAGCGCCATTGAGGGCTTCCACCATTTTAAAGTAGTCAACTGGGTAGGGATTCCTACGGGTTGTAGCCTCAATGGCTCTGACCATGCTGTCGCAGAAGCTATAATGGCACAGATATAAAGATCAGTCCACTATATTTCTCTGTTTGCTCAAAAAATGCGCAGCCCACTTATTTTCAATATCAAGATCTGTTGTTTTACAGATTCAATGTAGGTATTTTAGAGGCTTCCATGCAGTAAATGTTCAATATTTATGCTTTGAAGACTTGGTAGCCTAGGGGATTAGGGTAGAATGTATAGGTTATTTAACCAATTACTTCCACAATATGACACCAAAGCACACTATAGTTTCCCCCAAAAAAAGGTTTCAGTGAAACCTGCTCGTCTTTGCCTTCAAGTTTTTCTATCTTTGCTTATGTTACCCCGACCTTTGCTTTCGCTAAATATTTTTTATAACTAACCCAATACAGACCACAGCCTGTCATTTCCAATGGAAGCAAATTAATCATAGTGGGCAGAACAAGCAAAGAGGTGGACCGAGCCAAGCACCAGCTATCGAGAGCCTGTTGGGGCATTCTAGCCTGCATTTCCGTTAGGGAATGCCTCCTCGGTGACGTGCATATGTGCAACGACTCAATACGCGCTATGCTTTCCTTAGCAATGCTTCTTTCTTTTTTAAAACTTTGGCAAAGGGTAACGTCTACAAAATGTTGTCCACTCTGTTCGCAACAGATTATAGTTTTGGAAACAATGTTTAAAATCGATAAGAAAATTTGCAGAATATTAGCCTAACGCTATCTCGCTCCAGCTTCTCCTACTTCCGGCCACTGGGCTTCCTCTCACCATCATATTTGGTAGTGAATGGAAACGCCAACCATATGCTTCACATTTATACATCTTGTAAAATATCTGTCTCGCTGTTCTGTATGTGCTTTCGCTACCTTTTTTTTTTTGCTGTTGCAAAGTTTTGGCACATTCATTCCACGGGGTTAAGAGGGAGCCTAAAATGTTGAGTGTCTATCCGTCATCCGGTTTTGGAGTGACTGGTCAGCCTCACCCAATGATCCAGTTTGTTTACATCCTAGCTGCTCACCTCCTTGCTTATTCTGACCATTATGATTCATTTGCTCCCATTGAAAACGACAGGCTGTCGTCTATCTTGGGTTAGTTATACAAATCTTTGATATGACTGTGGTACTTTTGCTAGATAGCTGCAGTGCAACAAACTACTTTTCTAAACAAATCAATCCATGCTTATATGGCTAGTAACAATAGAGCCAAATATAAATAGACAGAATAGATGGACATAACATTCTTTGAGCTAGTCATTGGGGAGACAATTGACAACTGTTACTTGCCTCAATGTTGTTAAAGCTGTATTATTGTGTATAGTTTTTCCTTGTTAATGTTCACTGGAAAATCAGAAGCATAAAGCAGATAATTGTCATGTCCATACACAATTACCCATCAATTATTTTATTAAGGATATACCCCTTATTGTTAATTTTGATACAGGTAATAGTTATTATTGTCCTTAGATGAAACACTGGTGTTCAAGAAACAGATGACAATTTCCACAAAGTGTTCAACTCGTTTTCCTTGATAAATGGTTTCCAACATATGATTGGCAGAACTTCACTAAAGAGCAAGAACATTTCTGTATTGTAATTGTATAAGTCTGCCCTACTCTTTCTCATCGGTACAGTTAGAAATATTAGCAGTATTGTTGGGAATGAAGTGATATTCCTCCTTGGCTTCTCTCAGCTATGGAGACAGGTCATCAGCCACAACCGCCTGTGGAATAAATGAGCACAAATTATGCAAAGAGGTTAACATGAATGGAAACCTAACACTGTTAAACTCTACTGTAAACACTACCATGCCATAGAGTAGCACTTAAATCGGAATATTGCTGTAGGCTTCAGCTACAGGGCTAGACAGAGGTGGTTGAGAGAGCACACGAGGGCTACGTCCCACTTCTCCTGAAGTCTGCACTTGCACACAACTCGTCATGGATTTAAAAGCATAGGATAGGTGTGTAAGCATTAGCAGGTAGGAGTTTCCAGCATGACTAAATCCTTGCAAGAAAAGTGTGCAAGTGCAGGGTGGAGAATCGGGATGCAACGGACACAGTCACATGACTTTTAGGTTAAATCCATATTGGTACTGCCTACGGGGAGAATCAGTGCAAAGTAATGACTTGCATTCATAATGTAGAGAATATCTACCTCTAGGCTTCCAACCTCCACCTACCTATCCAAGTAGTAGTAGACCTACCTAATATAGGATACCTACTTCTGTCAGGCTCCCGAGTGGCGCAGCGGTCTAAGGCACTGCATCTCAGTGCTAAATCAAATCAAATTTTATTAGTCACATACACATGTCATTGCGAGTGTGGCGAAACGCTTGTGCTTCTAGTTCTGACAGTGCAGCAATATCTACCAATTCCACAACTACCTAATACACACAAATCTAAGGAAAAAGAATATATACATATAAATAAACTCAGCAAAAAAAATAAACATCCCTTTTTCAGGACCCTGTCCTTCAAAGATAATTAGTAAAAATGCAAATAACTTTACAGATCTTCATTGTAAAGGGTTTAAACACGGTTTCCCATGCTTGTTCAACCATAAACAATTAATGAACATGCCCCTGTGGAACGGTCGTTAAGACACTAACAGCTTACAGACGGTAGGCAATTAAGGTCACAGTTATGAAGACTTAGAAAACTAAAGAGGCCTTTCTACCGACTCTGAAAAACACCAAAAGAAAGATGCCCAGGGTCCCTGCTCATCTGCGTGAACGTGCCTTAGGCATGCTGCATGGAGGCATGAGGACTGTAGATCTGGCCAGGGAAAATTGCAATGTTCGTACTGTGAGATACCTAACAAGGAACTCAAACCTGCTTCGTCATCGTGCATACATTTATTTTGTCCTCCCCACACCAAACGCAATCGCGATGCGCAAGTTAAAATATCAAAACAAACTCTGAACCAATTACATTAATTTGGGGACAGGTCGAAAAGCATTAAACCTTTATGGAAATTTAGCTAGCTAGCTTGCACTTGGTAGCTAATTTGTCCTATTTAGCTAGCTTGCTGTTGTTGTTAGCTAATTTGTCCTGGGATATAAACATTGAGTTGTTATTTTACCTGAAATGCACAAGGTCCTCTACTCCGACAATTAATCCACACATAAAATGGTCAACCAAATCGTTTCTAGTCATCTCTCTTCCTTCCAGGCTTTTTCTTCTCTTGACTTGATATTGCAATTGGAAACATTCATAAATTAAGTGCATTACCGCCACCGACCTCGTTCGTCTTTCAGTCACCCACGTGGGTATAACCAATGAGGAGATGGCACGTGGGTACCTGCTTCTATAAACCAACGAGGAGATGGGAGAGGCAGGACTTGCAGCGCGATCTGTGTCAGAAACAGAACTGACTTCTATTTTAGCCCTTGGCAACGCAGACGCTCATTGGAGCGCGCGAGCAGTGTGGGTGAAATAATTGAATAATATAGATTTCTAAATTTATTTTGCAACGCTCGCACACGTGATGCGAGAGGTCTAGTCAGCTTGTAAGACAGAGCTACAGGGAGATAGGATGGACAGCTGTCTGTCCTCATAGCGGCAGACCACGTGTAACAACACCTGCACAGGATCGGTACATCCGAACATCACACACCTGCGGGACAGGTACAGGATGGCAACAACTGCCAAAGTTACACCAGGAACGCACAATCCATCCATCAGTGCGCAGACTGTCCGCAATAGGCTGAGAGAGGCTGGACTGAGGGCTTGTTGGCCTGTTGTAAGGCAGGTCCTCACCAGACATCACCGGCAACAATGTCACCTATGAGCACAAACCCACTGTCGCTGGACCAGACAGGACTGAGAAAAAGGGCTCTTCACTGATGAGTCGCGGTTTTGTCTCACCGGGGGTGAATGTCGGATTCGCGTTTATCGATGAAGGAATGAGCGTTACACCGAGGCCTGTACTCTGGAGCTGGAACGATTGGTCAGTCATGGTCTGGGGCGGTGTGTCACAGCATCATCGGACTGAGCTTGTTGTCATTGCAGGCAATCAACGCTGTGCGTTACAAGGAATACATCCTCCTCCCTCATGTGGTACCCTTCCTGCAGGCTCATCCTGACATGACCCTCCAGAATGACAATGCCACCAGCCATACTGCTTGTTCTGTGTGTGAATTCCTGCAAGACAGGAATGTCAGTGTTTTGACATGGCCAGCGAAGAGCCCGGGTCTCATTGAGCACGTCTGGGACCTGTTGGATCAGAGGGTGAGGGATAAGGCCATTCCCCCCAGAAATGTCCAGGAACTTGCAGGTGCCTTGGTGGAAGAGTGGGGTAACATCTCACAGCAAGACCTGGCAAATCTGGTGCAGTCCATGAGGGGTAGATGCACTGCAGTACTTAATGCAGCTTGGTGGCCACACCAGATACTGACTGTTAGTTTTGATTTTGACCCCCCTCCCCCCTTTGTTCAGGGACACATTCAATATTTGTTAGTCACATGTCTGTGGAACTTGTTCAGTTGTTGAATCTTATAAATATTAATATTATAAATACAAATATTTTTTATATTTTAAGTTTGCTGAAAATAAACGCAGTTGACAGTGAGAAGATGTTTCTATTGAGTTTATATGGGTGAGCAATGACTGAGCAGCATAGGCAAGATGCAATAGATGGTATAAAATACAGTATATACTTATGGGATGAGTAATGCAAGATATGTAAACATCATTTTTAAAGTGGAATTAATAAAGTGATTAGTGATCCATTTAGAGTGGCCCATGATTTCAAGTCTGTATGTAGGCAGCAGCCTCTAGGTGTTTGTGATGGCTATTTAACAGGCTGATGGCCTTGAGACAGAAGCTGTTTTTCCAGTCTCTTGGTCCCAGCTTTGATGCACCTGTACTGACCACGCCTTCTGGATGGTAGTGGGGTGAACAGGCAGTGGATCGGCTGGATGTTGTCCTTGATGATCTTTTTGGCCTCCCTGTGACCTCGGGTGCTGTCAGTGTCCTGAAGGGCAGGTAGTTTGCCCCCGGTGATGCATTGTGCAGACCGCACCACCCTCTGGAGATCCCTGCGTTACAGCCCGACAGGATGCTCTCAATTGGGCATCTGTAAAAGTTTGTGAGGGTTTTAGGTGACAAGCCACATTTCTTCAGACTCCTGAGGTTGAAGAGGTGCTGTTGCACCTTCTTCACCACACTGTCTGTGTGGGTGGACCATTTCAGTTTGTCCATGATGTGTACACCGAGGAACTTAAAAAAGCTTTCCACCTTCTCAACTACTGTACCATCGATGTGGATGGGGAGGGGGGTAATCTCCTTTGTTTTGTTGACGTTGTTTTTTCCTGACACCACACTCCGAGGGCCCTCACCTCCTCCCTATTGGCTGTCTTGTCAGTGTTGGTGATCAGGCCTACTACTGTTGTGTCGTCTGCAAACTTGATGATCGAAATTGGAGGCGTGCATGGCCATACAGTCATGGGTGAACTGGGAGTACAGGAGGGGGCTGAGCATGCGCCCTTGTGGGGCCCCAGTGTTAAGAGCCGCGACGCTCGGTTTGAATACTAACACGCATTGCTTGTGGTACGGTTTTGGAAGCATTAGGACCTTATCTTTCATATCGGCAATAAATTGTAAAAAATAAACTAAAGGTTAAATTGATCCACACTTTTCTAGGGTTAGGGTTTCCACGCTGCCATATTTCCATGTTACAGCGCTTGTTTACTGAAAACAGACAGTGGACAGAGTGCTACCTGTGCTAATTAGCTATCTGTGTCTCCAAACACCTGTTTGTAAACAGAAGACAGACGTCACAAACACGTTGTCACTTAAAAATACTGTCGCCTGCAACTGTGTTCAAACCGGTAAAAGCAGTGTACACCAGAGGAGGCTGGTTTGGAGAAGCAATAGGAGGATGGGGGCTCATTGTAACGAAGGGAATTATGTTTGACTCGATTCCATTCGAGCCATTAGAATGAGCCCTTCCTCCTCTGTGTGTATTTTGTATTTGTGAAATTATTTTGATGTGATATTATGAAAGTAGAGGGATTTATGTTTCTAGAACCGTATCACAATTGAGAATCGATTCATGTTTCGATGGAGTATTTGGTTGTTTTGGCTTCCAGAGCCAATTCACCTTTTAAACAGAAAAAGTCCTTGGACTAGTAGGAATGAATGGTAGGTTCCTTTAGCCTTGTTCTCGAATAGCCACATACTGTACCTCTAGAGTAACTTCAGAGTAAGTTCAGTGCATCATATCTTGCTTGCTATCGATGATATAAATGATATAACCATGCTAACTTAACTACCTAAAAAAAGACACTTACCTAGGATGTTTTCCGATGCTCTTCTTGTCGTACATTTACCCTGTCTAGCTATCTAGTAGCCACTGAGACCTTTTTATCCAAAATGGAAAAGTTAAATAAGTTTAAAAAATAGTGAAAAAAAATCAAGCATGACCTATCATTCCAAAACCAGTTGACCAATAGAGACGCATCTTCTACGCTTCCTTTTAAACCCCCAAAAAAGGCAGCTAAAACGAAGGGCGGGCAGGGTAACGTAACCAAAGAAAGAAAATGTTGCAGACAAAGAGGGAAGCGTTTCTTTGCAATCATTGAAAATGTTTAAATGAAAACCATTTTTTCCCGCATTCATTTACAATGTATTTGTTCTTGCCTTTCAAAATGATTTCCTTGCTTTGTTATTTATTCGACCTCAACACTTGTGGGTTAATGTTTTGCTTTCAGTATCATTTTTTGTTTGCATTAAGAATTTAATTCACGAATTCAAAAGGTTTGTTTGATATTAAAAAGGCACAAAAGTAATTCCATAGAAGAGGGAAGGAAAACAACCTTTCATACGTATCCCTGAAAGCTTATTGGTCCAATTTTTCTGCTGCCACAATTCACAATACTGCACACACGTGACCATCCTGTGTTTAGTCAGTGTAACGCTTGCACTTAAAAGACAAGCATTTGCTAACTACATAAGCACTCTTTACACACTTTTAATGTCATCTTGACAAAACCGTTGCTCGCAGCTTCGTATAGCTGAAAGCGGACCATGGCGGCTGCCATGAGCAGCAACACATCCACAACCACGCTTCAGATCAAGTATTCCAGTATCGAGCATACGCGGAAACGCATAGACCCTCGGAGGAGACAAGCCGCGCTGTCTTTTCTCAGTAACATTTCTTTGGATGGTCGACCCGTGCAAGATGATGCCGACAATCAGATCGAAGAGGATAATTCAATTGAGGCCAGGACTAGACAGAGCCTGGTTTCCACAGCAGAGCGCCCGCTGTACGCGGTTGGAAGTGGCGCTGCGGTAGCAACCCCCACCGCCGCCCAGGCGCTCGCTATTGCAAACCAGGCTCTGATTGCTAACACCCGAGCCAGTTTTGGGATTGGTCCCGCCGCTGCAGCTCCAGCATGTACAGATCCGGAAGGGGATGCTTTCGGTCCTTCGATTTTCAGTTCGTCCTTCTCTGTTGTACCAGCCGCGACTAGAAGCAGGCTCCAGACCTACACTCAGGGAGTCGTGCCTGCTGCCCACCATAGGCAGGCTTCCCAGGTCTGCTGTCTAGAGGGAGGACAGATCGCCAACTCGGGACTGGAACTGCAGAGATCAAGGTAACTATAGCTCTCTGCATCATGTAGCGTTAGTGTTTACATTCATTGAGTTGTGAAGGAGTTTACACGGACTGTTATGTATATCAATGTTGCCTATGTTGGGTAGACTACTGGCACAGAAGCCCACACAGGCAGTGTTTACACTGCACTCTCACAAATTAGGCATCATGTCGTATGCGACAATATTGCAACCCAGTAGTGTCAACACTACACCACAGGCTACAGTATTGCAACAGGTAAGTGTTATCTTGATGAAGGTCTTTGTTGAGTGAAGCCAAGAAACGTGAGCCACAGATCTGGGCTAGGTTAACGTTTATCAACAGAGATAATTTAAACAACAGAACGGGTTCGTCCTGTCACATTTTGTAGCATGGTTGCTCAAAGGTCATCATAAGTCTTAGTCGGTGTACTGCTAAAGACATGTAAATAAAAAAAGAAAGAGACAGACAGCAAAGACAAAGTGCCCTCAGATTTGTGAAACCGTATCTCATCAATGAGCGACTTATACACTTGTGTGCGAAGATTCATTAATACACCAATACACATGCGGTGGCCCATTGATTCAAGTGGAATCAATGTTGCATATCAACCGGATGAGGTGGAAACAGTTAACTGTTGTGCCATCATTTCGATTAGCCTGCCTTAACAGTATGATGCACGTCCTTTAAACAGAATTTGTAAAACATGTTCGGGATACCACTGAAACCATGTGAGGTCAAACAATTAAAGGCATGTCCAGAAGGAAGAAAGGGGTGACTTTTTCTCCCCCATGCAGATTCAGTCCCATCATGACTACTTGACAGGCATGGAGATGAAGGCCAATATGGATCAAGCTTTGGCCTAGTTCCTTTCACAGACCTCATCACTTCAGACAAATGTTTCCTATCTCGAGGACTGGTAATCTACTTGCTACCACCTCACATGGCCTAATTAAGTGAGAGCTAACTGACAATATAGCCTATTGGTTTGCAAAGTACAGTATATAGAGCTAATGCTGCCCAGGTAGGCCTATTGTTTATTCTGGATTGTTTATTCTGGAGCTGAGGGTATGTGTATTTTCTCCCCATAATCCGTTGGATGTGTATGTCTTTCTAAAGCGGCCCAGCACCTGCCGCCTTGCCCTCTCCTATGCGATATAAACATCCTGTAACCCAACACTCCCAAATACACGGTACCACGGATGCCTTTTATTCCATACCGTTGTTTACTCTGTAGAGTAGACCAGAGCACAGGGAAATATGAGGCTTGACTCTTTCTCTCGCCACTGCAGGAGAGCTGTCAGTAACAGTTCTCTCTCTCTCTCTCGCTCGCTCTCGCCACTGCAGGAGAACTGTCAGTAACAGTCTTCTCTTTCTCTCACTGTGTCAAAAAATGCTGTTAGATACACTACACTCTCAGGCCACTCCGCGAATGAGACACTCCGCGAATGAGACACTCCGCGATGGAGACACTCCGCGTCTTGCAGCTGCCAGACTTCACAGGACAACGCATTCATGAAGCCATTGTGATGCATTTAGTTCACCTTTTGACTTCATCGAAGTGACATTAGTCAAACTGCCCCTGAAATCTGTCATGAGCTAATGCCATATCTTAATGGTGAAAAGTACATGTAGCGTAAAACATGCCATTTGGTAATGAATGTGTTATGACGTTTTTAAAAGCAGACTTCATGGGTTTTTATCAACCCCAACAGTGTTTTACACAAAGTTGAATTCATTAGCTTACTGCAATATATTTATCTTGAAGGTGTTATGATGATTAAAGTTTGCGTAGGGGTCTTCTCATTGCATTAGTTAGCCATGTAGTGAGCCTGAGTTACAGTACCATGATTTATTAGCTAAACCCCCACAGGTTATGGAATGCGGTCAGTCAGAGAAGGAAGCCCATGTAAACTGAATTATAAGCTAACTAGGGCGACCTGTTGATAGACCCTGGCCACATTTTCCACAGGCATACCATAGACGAGAGTCCCACAGTGGCTGGTTTGTTTTCTCAGGGCAGCAGCTTGGTGGAAACGTGGCCAGGTTCAGAGAACCCTGGCTGGGAAAGGAAAGGCAGGATGCCCAGGCTTTCAGAGACGCTGCCCGGCCAGGCTCTCCTTTCTCTCGTTTTCTATCCTCCACTTCCTCTCCCAAGGGCACCAGACTAGACATTCTTTCGCTTTCATCTCTCTGTCTCTCTCTCTCTAGATAATAAACAAAAGTGGAAAAATAATAATATCCAAGTTACTGACCCAGCGCTCTTAACCTCTAGGCTACCTGCCATCCCAATGCTCACAAAAGTTTCAAATAATATAGACATTTGAAATGTTATATTCCTGGCTATGTACAGTTTTGTAACAATGTGCAAATAGTTGAAGTATGAAAGGGAAAATAAATAAATATAGTTTGTATTTACAATGGTGTTTGTCCTTCACTGGTGGCCACAACTCTTGCTGGAGTTTATCAACATTGGATTTGTTTTGTGGGTCTGTGTAATCTGAGGGAAATATGTCTCTCTAATAGGGTTATACATTTGCCAGGAGGTTAGGAAGTGCAGCTCAGTTTTCACCTGATCTTATTGGCACATAGCCTGCCTTCTTTCGAGAACCAGGTCTGCCTACGGCGGCCTCTCTCAATAGTAAGGCTATGCTCACTGAGTCTGTACATAGTCAAAGCTTTCCTTAATTTTAGGTCAATCAGAGTGGTCAGGGACTCTGTTTAAGGCCAGATAGCATTCCAGTTTGCTTTGTTTTTTGGTTCTTTTCCAATGGCGGAGTTGCAAAGAAAAAGCCACATCTCAGACTGGCCAATAAAAATAAAAGATTAAGATGGGCAAAAGAGCACAGACACTGGACAGAGGAACTCTGCCTAGAAGGCCAGCATCCTGGAGTTGCCTCTTCACTGTTGACGTTGAGACTGGTGTTTTTTTTTCGGGTAGCTGCCAGTTGAGGACTTGTGACGCGTCTGTTTCTCAAACTAGACACTAATGTACTTGTCCTCTTGCTCACTGGGGCCTCTCACTCCTCTATCTGTTCTGTTTAGAGCCAGTTTGCGCTGTTCTGTGAAGGGAGTAGTACACAGCGTTGTATGAGATCTTCAGTTTCTTGGCAATTTCTCACATGGAATAGCCTTCATTTCTCAGAACAAGAATAGGGTGATGATTTTCTGAAGCTACTCAACTAGTCTAAAGAAGGACAGTTTTATTGCTTCTTTAATCAGGACAACAGTTTTCAGCTGTTCTAACATAATTGCAAAAGGGTTTTCTAATGATCAATTAGCCTTTTAAAATGGTAAACCTGGATTAGCTAACACAACGTGCCATTGGAACACAGGAGTAATGGTTGCTGATAATGGGACTCCGTACGCCTATGTAGATATTCCATAAAAAAATCAGCCGTTTCCAGCTACAATAGTAATTTACAACATTAACAATGTATATACTGTATTTCTGATCAATTTGATGTTATTTTAATGGACAAAAGCACTTTTTTTCTTCTTTAAAAAACAAGGACATTTCTAAGTGACCCCAAACTTTTGAACGGTTGTGTGTGTGTGTGTGTGTGTGTGTAAAACATTAAGAACACCTGCTCTTTCCATGACATTGCTTCCACCTGGTCAGTCTATGATCCCTTATTGATGTCACTTGTTATATCTACTTCAATCATTGTAGATGAAGGGAAGGAGACAAGTTAAACCAGGATTTTTAAGCCTTGAGACATGGATTGTGTATGTGTGCCATTCAGAGGGTGAATGGGCAAGACAACATATTTAAGTGGCTTTGAACAGGTTGTGGTAGTAGGTGCCAGGTGCACCAATTTTTCTAGAACTGCAACGTTGCTGGGTTTTTCCACACTCAACAGTTTCCAGTGTGTATCAAGAATGGTCTACCACTCAAAGGACATCCAGCCAACTTTGTACAAGTGTGGGAAGCATTGGAGTCAACATATGTTTTTAAAAAAAAAATCTCTCTCTTTCCCCCTTCCCTCTCTCTCTCTCTTTTGGCCTCCAGTCCTGCTTGTGCTCCCAGCCAGCAATCCCCAGCCCCCAACCCTCAGATCAAGTGCCAAAAGATACTAGGGCAGAGCTCAGGGCTGCTTAAAACCATCCTCTTGTTCGGTGTGCCCTGGTTTGAATGCATGCGGATGATGGCTGGGTCTACATAGGCTGCAGTATTCTACTGCTCAACCTAGACTCATAAATTAGGCTGGAATGGGAAAGGCATCGTGTAAGACGCCCACTCCGTCTTGCTGCTAAAGGTGTGTCCACCTGAGCTGTTGATCTGTTTGCCCCGGTTGAAATGTAAATGTATATTTAGCGTAGTGAGCATTGTTGGCACAAAATCTATTTCATTAGAAATGGTTGTTGATTGACAGTTTTTAAGGCAGTTAATTAAATTGTGCATTGCAAAGTCTCCCCCATGTTTTAAACCATCTTTCAGAAGTTGTCGTTGTGTTCAGAAGCCTACTATGAGGAGACTATGAAGCCAAGGGAAGCCATAGCAGAGAAACCACATGCGGTATAAAAGCCATTACAATGGTCTGGTCCTTTTTGCAGTTTTGTGTGATTGAGTCATATCCTTTAGGTTAGGAGGTTGATTGTTCAGTGATGTCATAGCTGGCATAATCACATGTTTATGTAAGCAGCATACTTATGCTAGTTTTCCTCTGAAACCCTTGAGACTTGAACTGTACGCAAAAGCTCCAAGCAGCTGTAGGGATATGGTTAAAAACGCCACCGTAATCGAAACATTACTGGTAATGAGTCTTGAGACAAGCTCATCAGCATGGATTACTCCTTAGTTCCAAAATGGATCTCTGAATACAAGTTCACTAGTTCAAGTTCCACAATGCTAGTTGCACTGTTTCTCACCCTAGACTACATGCTATTTTAAGGGATGGAGGACGAAATGGATTCGGCGTTTTTACTTTATGTCAAGCCACTGGGAAAGGGGGATACCTAGTCAGTTGTACAACTGAATGCGTTCAACTGAAATGTGTCTTCCGCATTTAACCCGACCCCTCTGAATCAGGGAGGTGCGGGGGGCAACTAACCACACGGTTCTGTGTCTTGAACAATATACAGTTGGGTTTATTGGCACCCTTTTGCACACTCCCCTGGTTGAAAGAAAGTAAGATCCAACAAAAGAGTCTAGATCAGAAAGTGTAACAATAACATCCACAGTTATGGACTTGCAAACAGAAGTCTTCAAAATGTCCAATACTGTCGGTAACGTTGTAGCGTTAGGCTAAAGTTAGCTAGCTAGCTTATTGTCTTTGAGAGGGTCTGTTACTTATGCACTACTAGCTACTTAACCCCAACATTTCTCTCCATCATTATAAATCCATAGTTATTTTGTTGGTTTGACAGTAATTTCTGAAGATGATTTATTTCATGTGATTCATTTACGTCCGCCCTCGTTTTTAAGGTCAACCCTATTAAATGAACTGAACTCTCGTTTTAATATGGTGAGGATGTCTGGCCATTTTCTGTTTTGTGGTGGAAAATGAGCGGGTCGAGCATAACACATCAACCCTGTTACCCATAGATAGACAGGTTAGACTCTTTTTCTTCTTTTCTGGTCTTCCCTTTCCAAGCATTTTTGTGAAGCATTCAATTGCGCCTCCCGGTTGCACACAACAAGCTTCCATTCCCCCTGTCACAAGGGGATTTATAGCTGATTTAAGATGCAATCATCAACCCTGTTACTTTATTTTGTACTTAAATGTCTAATGCAGACTTTTTTTACCTCCGTATTCAAATAATTTCTGGGTAACAATTAATTACTTTACTGTGATTGTTTTAAATGGAAATGGTAAAAAATAAACCAATAGCTTCTTAGCAAAGAGTTTTGATAGGACTGACTGGGGAGGGGGAAACAGCTCATTTGCTGTTATTGGGAAAGAGGTGATGTCACCAGGCAGGCCAAAATTCCATCCCACCACAACAGGCTAAAATTTCAGCCATTCTTTTCAAACAGCTCTTACACTAAAAGGGCATCATCATAATTGTTTACAATTTCACAGTATTATTCCAACCTCAGTGTGGAAATATATATAAAACACAGTAAAATATTTGCGGGGACTGCACTGGGCCTTTAATGGGCACTTACTACAGTAATGTTTTTATTTAACCTCTTGATGGGAAAAATGTGTTCATACTCCCTGACTAAGGCCATAACGCCGATGCGAGTGAGTTAAAAAAAATCTTGGTTCCATTGAACATGCCATACAAATAAAGGCATTTGAATTAGTTATATGAGGAGTGCCTTGTTCAACTTCATAAGAAACACAAAAGATGATAGAAGGAGGACCATGTGCTCTTTTTGACATTCTGTTACAATTTGGTGAAATCAAATGTTATTTTGACCAAGTTACACTTTTTCAAAAGGCACCGAATTTGTGGAACGACCTATTTAATTCCACTCCGTCACCCGACAGTGGAACGGGAAGGCAATGTCCATGGCAGGCTGCCAATGGGTGTGCATGTAAAACTATTGTAATATTCTAGAGCACTACTGCGCCGTAACCTAAAAACGGCAAGCATAGCAGACAGGTTATATATGGATTTTGTTTTTACGTGAAGATTGATCATTGACCTTGCTTGAAATGATTCGTTGTTAATTTGAACAGGGCTTGAAAACAACCACTTGAGGCAACAAAGAGACAAATAGGGTCTTTCATTGGCAGCTCTTACTAACAGATGCCATTGTTCTTTCAACGTTGAAGGAGGCTAGAATCCAAAGTAGCCTGTGCTCTACGTTGAAGCTTCTGAGTCTGACATCCAACATCCAACATCCAACCTTACCCTCAGTTTAACATCCAATAGCTGGTCGCGTCAGAGTTTTGTCTGAAGTGAATGAGTGGTCTGGTCTGTGTGTAATTGTGTCCACAGTTTACACTGGTGTGGAAACTGTCCTTTGCCAAAAACCATGTCCTGTCTGGCCTGCCGTTGCTCATCTACAGTGGCTGGATCAAAATACTAGTGTCCCGCTGAACTGTGGAAACTAGTTTTCATGCCAGCTGGATTTTCAGAGAGCTCAGTTCCTCAGTTGTGTACCGTACGAACTGTGAAAGAAAAAACCTATTAGTCAAAGGAAAACTTGTATTCTGTCCAAAAACATTAAAAAAAGGAAAGATGTCTCCGAGACCTTATTTGTCCTCTACTCCAAAACAGTGATGGTGTAGTAGGCCATCTGTAATTGAGTGAACCTAATCATTTGTCATGGAGTACCTGGAACCAGGCCTGTATTTGTTCAGCTGACTGCTATTGCCTAGCTGTTCGTGTTAATATGTTCTCCAGGGAGAAGGTGGAGAGACATACAGGTAACTGCCAAAATAAAGGAAACACTTGAGTAAATTATGGTTACAAAGTGTAGTGAAAGCGAAAGCCTATTATTTGGGTGGGAATACTTTTTTGTACATCATTGATTCTACACCTCACTTTGCTTAAGCTGGACTCAAACCCAGGTCCAGCGATTTACAAGCCAACACCTTAACCGTTACACGATGTTAGGATTTTGAAAGTGATTTAGTGTACGCCCGGCATTGATGATTGCGCCTCTGACCCACTCACATTAAACGAGCGTCGGTGACGGCCGCATGCCCTGTGTAGGCAACGACACGGGGGTTTTGTCTCCGATCTCAAAAACCTGCCTGGGACGGCTAAAGAGAGGCCCAACTCGGCGGAAAATCTGCCTCACTCCAGCAGGGGGTGTTTTTTCCCCGCCCACCATTTAAGGATAGAAGTTATATACGTTTCATAATGCTTAGGTTCTTCCGAGTACCGAAATAAGTAGAATGTGACATCCCCGCAACTTTAAGAAAAAACACTTTATATCGGAGTTGTCTCGATGGCTATGCATATTCATGGCATGAGGCTAAGTAGCATAGCATTTATCTCCATTGAATACAGGCAGTTGACGTCAACAACCCTCATCGAATATTCCAAAAAGTATTAATATAATGACATGTATCCATCATTCCAAAGAAAGGATAGGCTGGAGCTAGACAGCCTGCCATGCCACTTTGTGGATAACGACTCCCGTTTGTTAGGGACGGAGAGACCAGTATCTTATCAGTTTATCCATAATCAGAACATTTCCTAGGGTTTCCTGCAGCAACACTAGTGGACAATGCTGGAAATACTGGTAGTTATTTTTCTTCCACCGAGTCCATGGTTCATGAGATGGCTTGTAATTCTTGTTTTGTCCTTTATAAGTAAGGTTATGACTTAATCTAGAAAAGTCCAGATTACATTTCTCGAGTTTGTATAGGCTTAATCTCACATGTCCAGTAGGGCTGGCTGCCTACTTCTAAGACTGGCAGCTGATTATATAGGGGCGGCAGGTAGTAGTGTTTAGAGGGCCAGTAACTGAAAGGTTGCTAGATCGAATCCCCGAGCTGACGAGGTAAGAATCTGCAGTTCTGCCCCTGAACAAGGCATTTAACCCACCGTTCCTAGGCCGTCATTGTAAATAAGAATTTGTTCTTAACTGATTTGCCTAGTTAAATAAAAAATAAATGCAGCAATCGCCTAATAGATTTGGCTCTGCCTGTTGAGTCACGCAACCCAAGTGTGAAAGAAAGGCCTGTCTGTGAGGAAACCGTTCTACATGAGAAAATGCTTTCAGAATCATCCCTTGTCTTTATCCTCTCAGTTACAGACCAAACCAGTGCCTGACTCTAGATTGTTCTAACCATTCTACGTGATCTCACACAGAGGCTGCCGGTCAGAATTTCGAGCACAACAGTGGTCATTGACGACGGCAGCCAGGCAGTGTTGATGTCGGTGATTACTTGATTCAGTGACTACAGCTCTGCTTTGTAAGAGGCAGCACAGCACACAGCTGTGGAGGTTTTAGCTATGCCTCAGATCTGACTTGGAGGCACATGAGGTCTAGTTAGTTTAGGCTACTCATTCATTCTCCAGACCGTTAAAGAACTATGAAAATGATTGTCGTTGCTGATCGCTGTTGCTTTTAGATCTTCAATATTTGCGTTCAGAACAGGACCGTGTTGACGATTTCTGCAAGGTTGTCCAACACTCATATATAATGGTCTTTTACATTTTTTTATTCTTTGACCAAATTTAGCAATCATATTTCGAAAAAAAATCTTGCAATGCAGAATAAAATATTAGAAATAGGCCTAATGCTTATTGTGTCCAGCCTTTCCCCCTCCATGGCCAGGTCAGAGCTGTTTAGCAGCACCGCAAGTTGCTTGTAAATTCCATACCAGCATCTTTCCTAACAACTGCCTCTTTATTTCTCTCTCCTTCTCCCCCTGCCCTCTCTTCTTCTTCTATCCTTTTCTCCACAGACGGAGGCTCATCTCTCAGCGTTCCTCCTTGGAGACACTGGAAGACATTGAGGAGAACGCCCCTCTGCGCAGGTACTGTACAGCAACAACTGTCACAGACCGCACAACACGGCATGCCGCCCCGAAACATAAGTTTGGCTTGCTCATATTTTCCTCTCATGTTAGAGCTGTACTTGACAAGTCAATAACAGCTTTACCCTGGGAAGTATTTAGGTAGATAATGACATTGGGGGGGGACTATAATTTCACTTCAGTTTGATTTGTGGAGTACTTTTATGTCCTGTGGGGTAGTGATGGTGGGAACGTCATGCTGCTGCGGTAACGTATTGGTCTGGCTCCGTCTCTCTGTTTAGATTTGTAAAAATATATGTGGTCTTCACGGCTCAAATGGATCCCACTTAATCACATTTTTGTTTGGATCAGTCTTATCTATTTGGTGTGTTTTTGTAGATGCAGAACCCTCTCAGGTTCACCCCGACCAAAGAGCTTCAAGAAGGTTCACTTCATCAAGAACATGAGGCAACATGATATGCGCAATGGAAGGTATGAATGAAAACGACACCAATCCTAATTCCATACAAAGTTTCAATGGAAAATGGCAGGATGCCCCCCAATGAACACTCAGCAGTTTGAATGTCTATCAGGTTACCCAACTTTAGCCTACATCTTGGACAAGAGATGTAGGTTGTTAATTGAAGGTTATTCCTTATAGCTTAGAAGTACTGTATCAATTAATGTGCTATTGGTTAGTAACTGATCTTATTGATTGATTCATGTGTCAGACTGCTCAACCGTTCATTGGGAGTCCGGTTAGTTTTCACTGAAATATTCTCAAATTGAGTTTTAGATCTTGTTTTGAATATTTTGTTAAGGCTATACATTAAGGATCACACCGGTTGAATCACAAATGAGTCATGCAACACGTCACTCTCTCACGTTTACAATGGTGTGTGCATGTTGACTTAGAAATTCCAGAGCACTGAGGACATTTTAGCACACGGATTTATTTTTATATATATATTCACACAGTTATATGTAGCTATTGTTCAGCTTCTCTCAGTAATGAATACTATCACCTTTTTGTGGCTGTTTTCTGGAATCTAAAAGGAAATGGACAGCTAAACTATTTCCATGGCACTTCATTTCGTATTACACCGATCACTCGAGTAGCGTTTTATTCTGGAATTTTTTAGCTACAAGCCTCAAGCTTCTTTTACACTTGGGTGTACCGAACCCATTTATTTTTGATTTAAATTTAAAAAATGTAAATATATATATTTCTGTCCCAGGAAGAAAATAGAAGTACATCTATGCTGCTGTTGTTTTTTAAATTGACTCGTATCTAGCTTATCAGTGTGCCATATACAGTAGTAATACATTGCCACAAGTTACATTCTGCCTGTGACATTGATATTAATCAATGAGTAGGCCTCTTATTGGGATGTCAACTCTGAAGTTATAAATCAGTGACAAACGTCTATGAAGCAGTAGTTATGCAAACCACTTCTTTCAGGAGTGATTCAACTGTACTGTTCTATCGTTCAATGTCTTTATGTGCGGCTGATATTCTGATATTGTAAGATGAACAAGTTTGGTCTTTTTTTTTGTCTCTTTAGACATGGCTAGTAGCCTCATTTTAAAAGATCAATATACAAAAAAATGCATAATTTTGTCCCCAAACTACTGACTACACAACTCTCACACAACACATATACATATAAATAAATACAGGATTTCATTTAGTTTTCTAAATCTTGAATGTTTTACTGCACACTTTTTTTCCCCTCCATCTTTTAACCTGTAGATCTGAGTGTCTTTTTCAGAGTTAATTCCTAATTAGCATATTTATTATTTTTGTTTTTCTAGGATAGTCCTAATCAGTGGCAGAAGATCCCTTTATAGTGTATTTTCTGTCCTGCCCTATCGAGATTGTAGCCAAGCAGGGTATGTATCCTACAGCATGCCATCCTTCTAACCTTTGTAACTTCGTTCTCTGCTTTCCCTCCATTCTCTCATGGGTTCATTCCACCAATTCGGTGCCTTTTGAGAAGCTACATGGTTCTTGCCACTGAATATAGGGGATAACACAAGGGGGGATAAAACAATAATAATATAGGGGATAATATAGGGGATGAAACAATTACCTGCACTCCGGATCGCCAAATCAGCCAATAGATTGTATGGGCTTACTTGTCTAGAACACATCCATCTGGCCTCCTGAGTGGCGCAGTGGTCTAAGTGCTAGCTGTGCCACTAGAGATCCTGGTTCGAGTCTCAGGCTCTGTTGCAGTCGGCCGTGACCGGGAGACCCATGGGGCAGCTCACAATTGGCCCAGCGTTGTCCGAAAGAGGGTTAGGGAAGGGTTTGGCCAGCAGGGATGTTCTTGTCCCATCTCACTCTAGCGACTCCCGGGCCAGGCGCAATGCACGGTCGCTAGGTGTATGGTGTTTCCTCCGACACATTGATGTGGCTGGCTTCCGGGTTAAGCGGGCATTGTGTCAAGAAGCAATGCGGCTCGGCTGGGTCGTGTTTCGGAAAAGAGGTAAAAAAAAAAAAAAACGAGCAAAAACACATCAATCTGTTTACAGTATATCTTCATGACAAAGTATGTATTTCGCTTAGATGTGCTCAATATAAGCCATGTACCAATTTTTTTTTAAACTCAGATTCTCTTTCAAATACCATCTCGCAATGGAAAGGGAAGACCAGTTGCATTCAACTGAAATGTGTCTTCCACATTTAACCCAAACTCTGAATCAAAGAGGAGCGGGGGGCTGGTTTAATCGACATCCATGTCATTGGCGCCCGGGGAGCAGTTGTGTATGGGGGTTAACTGCCTTGCTCAAGGACGGAACTGCAGATTTTTCCACCTCACCTGCTCGGGATTCGAACCAGCCACCTTTCGGTTACTGGCCCAACGCTCTTAACCGCTAGGCTACCTAAACGTTGTGTGTCTGTGGGGAAAGGGCCGTTGTTGCCATAGCAATGTACTCTGCACTCACCTTGGCGGAGACCAACTGCAAGTTGAACTCTGTGAGATGGATTCCTAAATTGTTCAGGCGATTTTTTTTTTTTTTTTTACAGCCACTTAACTTGCTGATCTTGACTTTGGAATTATTGTGTGTAGCTTATGTTTGCTCAGCCAGCCCAGAGAGAAAGCATTGCATTGTGGGTTTTGTAGTCGACTTTGCACTGCAACAGATTTCCACACCGATTTTCCCATGTTGTTACCAACCTTGTTATAACAACAAATCACTTTTTTATAAACAAATTCTCCGATTTATTGAAATTTTCATGTGGCTTATTTTAAACGGCACATTTAATATAACAGGCTTCTGATTCTATTTTGATGCACAATTCCTACTTAAAATAAAAGGCACTCTTTTTCGTGAAACGATCCTAGTCCCTTGTTTCTGCGGATATAATCTCCTACAACTGGTACTTTATTACATTGGGAGGGTTGACCATTGTTAGATTGAACAATTTCCTGAACGTGTTGGTTTTGGTAGATCCTTTTTTTTTTTTAAGAGCGATGAACAAATAATTAATCACACCCATTTTCAAGGGAAAATCCACTCAAATGATACATTTTGCATGATCATGAAGTTTAATATCTGGAGAACCTTGACTGCTGACATAAAATACATTTTGGGACTGTATCAACAGTGGAGTACTGAAAAAAATACCAACAAATAGTTTTTGGGTGGATTTTCCCTTTTTAAGGCTTGTATCCATTTCCCTATGTTTTCATATAGTTCTATAGCGGAGGAGGCTGGTGTGAGGAGGTATAGGAGGATGCGCTCATTGTAATGGCTGGAATGGAATAAATGGAACGGAGTCAAATGTGGTTTCTATGTGTTTGACTCCATTCCATTAATTCCATTCCAGCCATTACAACGAGCCCTTATTCATATAGCTTCCCCTACCAGTCCTCTGGCCTATAGGTTGCTGTTGGCTGTGTCTTGAGATCTCTTTGGAAGAAGTCATGAAGTTCAGTTAGTTTCATTCTAATAAAACACTGTTTTGCCCGTTGCAACCGTTTCTGGCTTTGCTGTTATCATGTAGACTGCACCTTTCCTCAAGTCATTGCTGCCGTCAAAGATTCCGTAGCATGCTTTTATCTCAGCACTCACTCTGAACTTTGCATGCGCTTTGCTGCAACTGCATAACACGCATCACAACATTTTCGGAGTGGACCCAAATGAACCATCCATAACAGAGCATTTTGGAGTTTTCTGTTTGGAGTTTACACCTGATATGATGTGTTGTTTATCCTCCCTGTGTTAGAGGAGATATTTTCTGGCCCTTGGAAGAGAAACCCTGGCTTATCTGTAGACATCGTCCTCATTGCAACACAAGGTTCAGACTCTTACATATTATGGGAACCCATAGTAGTCCTGAACACTCTCCGGCCTGGTATCCTCCCACCTGGCCTGCCTGCCTGTCTATGGGGATAGTGGCGGTGTTGTTGTGACCTATGTCTTAGTGCCCCTCAAGAAAGAGCTTCTTGTTTTGGAGGAGGCGTAAGAGAAAAGGAACTGATCAACACAGAGAATACAATGGACAGAGAGAAAGGAGGAGCCTTTCCAGGGTCGTGACCTCTTTGTTGATGTGGCGTAGTCTTCCTAAGACATCAAGGGGTTGTAAAGAGCCCCTAGTTATATCCAATAGCTGAGCCCTGACTGCCTAACGCTGCCACAGAGGTTTTCGACAGCATCAAAAGGAAATGTGAATTATAATGAATGGACATTTTTGTTGAGGTTGCTAAAAAAATGTAAGGGAAAATCCAGTCTGAAATTTCAAAGTGGAAATTACAAACTTCAGCAGACTTTTAAATTTTTTTTTTTTAAAACCTCAAATCCACCTCAAGTTTTAGATTTCCTGCATTGCAGGAATGTTCTCCTGCAACAGCCTACACCTGTAATTGACCGTTGACAGTTAAATAACGTCTTTGGATGGGTCTTGGGAGTGTCACTACAGCAAAATACACTTTGATTATGTATAGAACTGCCCAAGCTAAAATAACATGCCTGTCCTAAAATGGAAATACTCAGTGCCATGTAAAATTCTGATCACTGACATTATGTCCATGAGACACACGGTGCATTCGGAAAGTATTCAGACCACTTGACTTTTTCCACATTTTGTTACATTACAGACTTATTCTAAAATGTATGAAATAGTTTTTCCTCTTGTCAATCTACACACACACTACCCCATAATGATGAAGCAAAAACACACTTTGAGAAAGTTTATTACAAATTAAAAACTGAAATATCACTTTTACATACAGTGGGCTCCACAATTACTGGCACCCCTGACTGGCAATGCACAAAAAATACTTAAAACAATATAAACAATATAATTATAGAGAAACTCAAAATACCAAAATGTGAGAAATAATGTAATTAATTAATGTTTCAATGGAACCAACCAGAATCATACAATTATTTAATACAAAATACATTTCACCAAAATCAAGGCTTCATAATTATTGGCAATCCTCATTTAGTACTTCTGGCAAGCATAACAGCATGGAGTCTTTTTCCTGTAATGTTTGACAAGGTTAAGGAACCCATTTGGAGGGATTTTGGACCATTCCTCTATGCAGATCCTTTCACATTCTTGGGTTTGCGCTTATCAACTGCCCTCTTCCACTCAGCCCACAGGTTTTCGATTGGATTGAGGTTCGGCGACTGAGATGGCCATGGCAGAACATTGATTTTGTTGTCACAGAACCATTTCTGTGTGGATCTTGAGGTATGTTTTGGATCGTTGTCTTGTTGGAAAGTCCACCTACGGCCAAGTCCCCAGCCTTCTGGCAGAGGCAACCAGATTGTCAGCCAAAATTGCCTGATACTTCGTGGAATTCCTTATGCCATCAATCTTAACTAGTGCCCCTGGACCTCTGGGAATTAAAACAGCCCCAAAACATCACTGACCCACCACCATATTTCACAGTGGATGCCTCTCCTAGTATGCATCTCTGTTTCAACGCCAAACATGCTGTACCTGACCAATGTTCAATGTTGGGCTCATCTGACCAGTGCACCTTCTTCCAGTTATAATTTAAACAACGTTTGCAAAATTCAAGTGATTGTGTCTTAGGGTCAGAAAAGGCTTTCTTCTGGCAACCCTTCCAAAGAGCCTGTGGTTGGTTGTGGAATTGGTGTCGGATGGTGCTTTTTGAAACCTGGTGACCCCAAGACGCCACCAAGGCCTGCAATTCTTTCACAGTGATTCTTGGGGATTATGTTGGTTCTCTCACCATCTTCCTCCCTCTCCTGGGGGGCAAAATGTATTTGCGTCCTCTACCCGTGAGGTTTAACTGTTCCAAATCGTTTGAATTTTTAAATTATTGCCCTGACAGTGCTCAGTGGTATATTCAATCATTTGTTGATCTTCTTGTAGCCATTACCAGATTTATGAAGGTCTACGACCATCTGTCTCTTTTGAACCTCCAGTTATTTTGTTTTCTTCATGGTGTTGGATGGCAAAGAGATATTGCATGTCTTTTACTTCATTTTTATACCCTAATGGCTCAATATAGTTCCTTAAGACTTAGATAAACTTAAATAAGTTTAATTTATTTCCTGGTTTAAATTTGGTAGATGTTATTTACAATAATCTTTAAGGGTGCCATTAATTGTGAAACCTCGATTTGGAGGGCATTGAATTTGAATTAAATCAATAAATGATTTTGGTGGGTTCCATTGAAACATTAATAAAGTACAGTATTTCTCACATGTTGGTATTTTGAGTTTTATCGCTACAATTATATTGTTTATATTTTTACAAGTATTGTATGTGCATTGCCCATCAGGGGTGCCAGTAATTTTGGAGTCCACTAAGTATTCAGACCCTTTACTCATGTCTTTGTTGAAGCACCTTTGGCAGCAATTACAGCCTCGAGTCTTCTTGGGTATGACACTACAAGCTTGGCACACCTGTACTTTGGGAGTTTCTCCCATTCTTCTCAGCAGATCTTCTCAAGCTTTGTCAGGTTGGATGGGGAGTGTGTCTGCACAGCGATTTTCAGGTCTCTCCAGGGATGTTCAATCGGGATGAAGTCCGGGCTCTGGCTGGGCCACTTAATGACATTCAGAGACTTGTCCTGAAGCCACTCCTGCATTGTCTTGGCTGTGTGCTTAGGGTCGTTGTTCTGTTGAAGGTGAACCTTCGCCCCAATCTGAGGAACTGAGCACTCTGGTACAGGTTTTCAAGGATCTCTCTGTACTTACAGTTGAAGTCGGAAGGTTACATGCATACACTTGGGTTAGAGTCATTATAACTTGTTTTTCAACCACTCCACACATTTCTTGTTAACAAACTATAGTTTTGGCAAGTCGGTTAGGACATCTACTTTGTGCTTGACATAAGTCATTTTTCCAACAATTGTTTACAGACAGATTATTTCACTTAGAATTCACTGTATCACAATTCCAATGGGTCAGTTTATATACACTCATTTGACTGTGCCTTTTTAAACAGCTTGGAAAATTCCAGAAAATTATGTCATGGCTTTAGAAGCTTCTGATAGGCTAATTGACATCATTTGAGTCAATTTAGAGGTGTACCTGTGGATGTATTTCAAGGCCTACCTTCAAACTCAGTGCCTCTTTACTTGACATCATGGGAAAATCAAAAGAAATCAGCCAAGACCTCAGAAAAAATATTGTTGATCTCCACAAATCTGGTTCATCCTTGGGAGCTATTTCCAAATGCCTGAAGGTACCACATTCATCTGTACAAACAATAGTACGCAAGTATACACACCATGGGACCACGCAGCCGTCATACCGCTCAGGAAGGAGACGCGTTCTGTCTCCTGGAGATGAACATACTTTGGTGCGAAAAATGCAAATCAATCCCAGAACAACAGCAAAGGACCTTGTGAAGATGCTGGAGGAAACGGGTACAAAAGTATCTATATCCCCAGTAAAATGAGTTCTATATCGACATAATCTGAATGGCCGCTCAGCAAAGGAAGGAGCCACTGCTCCATAACCCCGCCATAAAGCCAGACTACGGTTTGCAACTGCACATGGGGACAAAGATCAAACTTTTTAGAGAAATGTTCTCTGGTCTGATGAAACAAAAATAGAACTGTTTGTCCTTAATGATCATCATTATGTTTGGAGGAAAAATGGGGAGGCTTGCAAGCCAAAGAACACCATCCCAACCGTGACGCACGGGGGTGGCAGCATCATGTTGTGGGGGTGCTTTGCTGCAGTAGGGACTGGTGCACGTCACAAAATAGATGGCCGCATGAGGTAGGAAAATTGTGGATATATTGAAACAATATCTCAAGGCATCTGTCCGGAAGTTAAAGCTTGGTTGCAAATGGGTCTTCCAAATGGACAATGACCCCAAGCATACTTCCAAAGTTGTGGCAAAATGGCTTAAGGACAACAAAGTCAAGGTTTTGGAGTCGCACTTCACAAAGCCCTGACCTCAATCCTATAGAAAATTTGTGAGCAGAACTGAAAAAGTGTGTGCAAGCAAATAGGCCTACAAACCAGACTCAGTTACACCAGCTCTGTCAGGAGGAATGGGCCAAAATTCACCCAACTTATTGTGGGAAGCTTGTGGAAGGTTACCTGAAACATATGACCCAAGTTAAACTATTTAAAGGCAATGCTACCAAATACTAATTGAGTGTATGTAAACTTCTGACCCACTGGGAATGTGATGAAAGAAATAAAAGCTGAAATAAGTCATTCTCTCTACTATTATTCTGACGTGGGGATCCTAACTGACCTAAGACGGGGAATTTTTACTAGGATTAAATGTCAGGAGTTATGAAACTGAGTTTAAATGTATTTGGCTAAGGTGTATGTAATCTTCTGACTTCAACGGTAGCTCTGTTCATCTTTCCCTCGATCCTGATTAGTTTCCCAGTACTCAGTACTTTGTTGAAGCACCTTTGGCAGCGATTTCAGCCTCGAGTCTTCTTGGGTATGACGCTATAAGCTTGGCTAGTCTCTCAGTCCCTGCCTCTGAACAACATCCCCACAGCATGATGCTGCCACCACCATGCTTCACCGTAGGGATGGTGCCAGGTGAAACGTGACGTTTGGCAATCTCCAAGTGGGCTGTTATTTGCCTTTTACTGAAGAGTGACTTCCGTCTGGCCCCTCTACCATAAAGGCCTGATTGTTGAAGTGCTGCAGAGATGCTTGTCCTTCTTGAAGGTTCTCCCATCTCTACAGAGGAATTCTTGAGGTCTGTCAGAGTAACCATCGGGTTCTTGGTCTTCTCCCTGACCAAGGCTCTTCTCCCCCAGTTGCTCAGTTTGGCATGGCGGCCAGCTCTAAGAAGAGTCTTGGTGGTTTAAACTTCTTCCATTTAAGAATAATGGAGGCCACTGTGTTCTTGGGGACCTTCAATGCTGCAGAACTGTTTTGGTACCTTTCCCCAGATCTGTGGCTTGACAAAATCCTGTCTCGGAGCTCTACGGGCAATTCCTTTTGACCTCATGGCTTGGTTTTTGCTCTGACATGCACTGTCAACTGTGGGACCTTATATAGACAGGTGTGTGTGTGTGTGTGTGTTTGTGTGCCTTTCCAAATCATTTCCAATCAATTGAATTTACCACAGGTGGACTCCAATCAAGTTGTAGAAACATCTCAAGGATGATCAATGGAAACAGGAAACCTGAGCTCAATTTAGAGTCTCATAGTAAAGGGTCTGAATACTTATGTAAATAAGGTTTTTCTTTTTTCTTCTTTTTATAAATGTGCCGACATTTCTTAAAACCGGTTTTCACTGTCATGTAGGGGTATTGTGTGTAGATTGAGGATTTTTATTTATTTAATCCATTTTAGAATGAGGCTGTAATGTAACAAAATGTGGAAAAAGTCAAGCAGTCTGAATGCACTGTAGAACTAGACTAGGAACAAGTCCAAGCTTCTGTCTGGTGTGACTTTTTCCTGCATTTTCTCCCTTTCTTGCCCCAATTAGAGTTGTTATTGATTTACGACAGTGTTCATAATAACTATTTATGGCACCGTAGAATTCTGGGAACCTAGAATGTGTTTGGCTTCTCGTATGTTCTCGATCTGGTCCAATTCCACATTCCTTTCTTTAGAGCCATCTCCTGTTGTTAATATTAAAAAGAACATTGTTTTCATTGCTCACTCCTGAACTGGAGGTCTCTTTGTAACCTTGATAATTGTTAATAAAAAACGAACATTTTAATACATTTAGGTCTGACTCTGCTTGTTTAGATATTGTTGTTTAATCTCTGTGAAAAGGCAGATCTGTTTTAATTATTATTTTTTTTTAAATTGCCCCTCGTTTCTTATGAATTGATCCCTCAGCCACTTGACAAGATACTCTTTGTTTCCTTCCACTACTGTGTTCTCTGTTTCATCCTTTGACAGACTGCAACCCCTGGCTTTCTTGGCTTGCTTAGTTTCCTCCCTTCTTATCTCCCTTCCTTAAAGTTTTCTGCCTTGGGATCTGTGTGTGTGTGTGTGTGTGTGTGTGTGTGTGTGTGTGTGTGTGTGTGTGTGTGTGTGTGTGTGTGTGTGTGTGTGTGTGTGTGTGTGTGTGTGTGTGTGTGTGTGTGTGTGTGTGTGTGTGTGTGTGTGTGTGTGTGAGAGAGATGCATCGGTCAACAAGATTTTCCCATGTGCCAGACAATGCTATTTTCATCACAGCTCCACCTCAGACAGTCTGCCATCTAATCCTAATAACAATGGTCATGTGATGGCCATCTGTGTGTCATTGTAAAGCAGTCACGCTTGTCCAGTGGCCTTTCCCTGCCATTGCTACTGTAACCACCACATACCCTTTTGTCAAATCAGTCTGGTGAACGTCCATGAAGGGATGAACGTTTAAGAATAATGCATTTTTAATTAGTATGAGTCGATGTGAAACCTTTAGTTGCTAGATGGTTTTACAGCAACACTGGACCCTGAAAGGTTTTTCCTAGAACATCTGCTCAAGGCTGTAACCCGACGGGTCATTTCCAACGACTGTGTACCACTGACACAGTTTCAGCTCAGTGCAGTACTACATTTCCTTCTTTAGTCGAGCATGTGACCCGCTTTTTTTATTTTCGAAATCTAACACACTGATATGAAATGTAGTGTACTGGTGATGCAACCGCCCGCATTCCTTCAGCCCTACTTGGCAGAATGCTCCAGTATGCCCGTATTAATCCACACTCTCATTTCAACCCCTTGCTGTATACATCTTAGGATTCCAAATTCTAGCAAAGATCACCCACCCAGTCAGAGATCGCATACAGGTAATCGGAGAATCTGATTGGGTTAGTGCAGTGCTCTACAAATCAATAACAAGCACATTTTAACTGTGTGTAAAAAAAATGGAACTAGATGGACAGAGTTAGAAATGCTGAGGTGGATTCTAGACAGCAGACTGTTTGGCAGGGGGTGTGGGCTTTTATGGGAAGGGATGTCTAAAGGTGTTGCGCCCTGGCAGGGATGTGAAACTGGAAAGCGGGCGGCAGCGGCACCCCTCGGGCGGGGTCAGTGCCAAGGAGATGGTGATCGGGCTGGAGGGAGTGGAGCTGGGGGCCGACGGAAAGGTGAGCGAGGACTGGAGACAAACCCTGTGTGAGAGCCTGAACACGAGCGCCTTAATTAACAGTAACATGCTCTTGAAAATGTGAGTGTGTCTCTTTCTCCACAGACTGTGTCGTACACCCAGTTCCTGTACCCCACCAACGCCCTGGGCAGCGGTCGCAGGAACACCATAGACTCCGTGTCGTCCTTCACTCAGTCTCGTAACGTCAGCCACCGCAGTCTCAGCCTGGCCCGGGCCAACAGCAACCAGAGCAGCATCGACACGGGTCAGTCGTATGAGTGTGTGTGGATCCTCTGGAGTAGTTGTAGCGTTTCGTACAGGTCAGTGTGTGGATCCTCCATGCTAGAGAGAGGCCCCTGAATATGAGTAGGTCTCTAAGAGTGGGTGTGATACATATAACTTTTCCCGAGGCATAACCATCCGCAGTGTGACGTTTTAGTTGAATCAATTACATGTTCAACATTGAGGGCTTGTATGCATAGTCACTTTACCCCTACCTACATGTACAAATTACCTCGACTAACCTGTAGCCCCGCACATTGACTCGGTACCGGTACCCCCTGTATATAGTCTCGTTATTGTTATTTTGTTACTTTTTATTTATTTTCTTAACTGCATTGTTGGTTAAGGGCTTGTCAGTAAGCATTTCACTGTAAGGTCTACCTGTTGTATTTGGAGAATGTGACAAATAACATTTGATTTAATTTGACTATGTACAGTGGGGCAAAAAAGTATTTAGTCAGCTACCAATTGTGCAAGTTCTCCCACTTAAAAATATGAGAGAGGCCTGTAATTTTCATCATAGGTACACTTCAACCATGACAGACAAAATGAGATTTTTTTCCCAGAAAATCACATTGTAGGATTTTTAATGAATTTATTTGCAAATTATGGTGGAAAATAAGTATTTGGTCACCTACAAACAAGAAAGATTTCTGTTTCTCACAGACCTGTAACTTCTTCTTTAAGAGGCTCCTCTGTCCACCACTCGTTACCTGTATTAATGGCACTTGTTTGAACTTGTTATCAGTATAAAAGACACCTGTCCACAACCTCAAACAGTCACACTCCAAACTCCACTATGGCCAAGACCAAAGAGCTGTCAAAGGACACCAGAAACAAAATTGTAGACCAGCACCAGGCTGGGAAGACTGAATCTGCAATAGGTAAGCTTGGTTTGAAGAAATCAACTGTGGGAGCAATTATTAGGAAATGGAAGACATACAAGACCACTGATAATCTCCCTCGATCTGGGGCTCCACGCAAGATCTCACCCCGTGGGGTCAAAATGATCACAAGAACGGTGAGCAAAAATCCCAGAACCACACGGGGGAGGATCTAGTGAATGACCTGCAGAGAGCTGGGACCAAAGTAACAAAGCCTACCATCAGTAACACACTACGTCGCCAGGGACTCAAATCCTGCAGTGCCAGACATGTCCCCCTGCTTAAGCCAGTACATGTCCAGGCCCGTCTGAAGTTTGCTAGAGAGCATTTGGATGATCCAGAAGAAGATTGGGAGAATGTCATATGGTCAGATGAAACCAAAATATAACTTTTTGGTAACTCAACTCGTCGTGTTTGGAGGACAAAGAATGCTGAGTTCCATCCAAAGAACACCATACCTACTGTGAAGCATTGGGGTGGAAACATCATGCTTTGGGGCTGTTTTTCTGCAAAGGGACCAGGACGACTGATCCGTGTAAAGGAAAGAATGAATGGGGCCATGTATCGTGAAATTTTGAGTGAAAACCTCCTTCCATCAGCAAGGGCATTGAAGATGAAATGTGGCTGGGTCTTTTAGCATGATAATGATCCCAAACACATCGCCCGGGCAACGAAGGAGTGGCTTCGTAAGAAGCATTTCAGGGTCCTGGAGTGGCCTAGCCAGTCCCCAGTCTCAACCCCATAGAAAATCTTTGGAGGGAGTTGAAAGTCCGTGTTGCTCAGCAACAGCCCCAAAACATCACTGCTCTAGAGGAGATCTGCATGGAGGAATGGGCCAAAATACCAGCAACAGTGTTTGAAAACCTTGTGAAGACTTACAGAAAACGTTTGACCTCTGTCATTGCCAACAAAGGGTATATAACAAAGTATTGAGATAAACTTTTGTTATTGACCAAATACTTATTTTCCACCATAATTTGCAAATAAATTCATTAAAAATCCTACAATGTGATTTTCTGGAGAGAAAAAAATCTCATTTTGTCTGTCATAGTTGAAGTGTACCTATGATGAAAATTACAGGCCTCTCATCTTTTTAAGTGGGAGAACTTGCACAATTGGTGGCTGACTAAATAATTTTTTGCCCCACTGTATTAGAAGTGGAAAACACTGTATATTCTTATTTCTTGTCCCCAGTGTTTGTTTGTCCTTGGCTCATTGTGACTCTGTCATTTTGTCCCCTACAGGGAACGATCTGGGGGACTTGATCCGGGAGTACGACCCTAATCTGTTGGACGATCCCCAGTGGCCGTGTGGGAAGCACAAGAGAGTCCTAATCTTCCCCTCATACATGGTGAGACACCCCTCTGCTTACCAGGCCTGGGTTCAAACAGCATTTGTTTTAAAATACTTTGAGATTTTGAATTGAGCCTGCCTTTAGTGCCGCATGGACAGGGATTGTACTCCATTGTGCCAGACAAGTTCAAACAAGCACAGCTAAAGTATTTGAAAGATCTGGGGCCTAATGTTGTTTTTTCAGATTTATTATCAACATTTTTCAAAATAAATAGTTGTCAGAGACACAACCTAAGAGAAACAATGAACCAGCTCCTATTTATTATCACAGACCAGAGGTGACGACAAAAGTTCCAATTTTTTCCCTGGGGCCCAGAGTTTTTCCTGATCTGGTAACCTAACCAGATTAAACTCTGGACCGCATGACAGTGATTCGTCAGTTGCAAAAAAGGTTTTATGTGGGCTATGATGGCCCCAGAGTTTAAAAAAAAATCAGGCCACATGGTTTTTTAAAAAACTGCTGAAAAAACTTCTGTCCCTAGGGGGGATGAAAACCCTGTCAAACTGCAGCAACCTTGTACTTGTTCATGTGAATTATATTTTAAAACCAGACTCGTGGGGGTTTCCTCGACACAGAGATGTAACGGATGTGAAACAGCTAGCTTAGTTAGTGGTGGTGCGCGCTAAATAGCGTTTCAATCGGTGACGTCACTTGCTCTGAGACCTTGAAGTAGTAGTTCCCCTTGCTCTGCAAGGGCCGCGGCTTTTGTGGAGAGATGGGTAACGATGCTTCGAGGGGTGACTGTTGTTGATGTGTGCAGAGGGTTCCTGGTTCGCGCCCGGGTATGGGCGAGGGGACGGTCTAAAGTTATACTGTTGCAGAGACAACAATGACAATAGAACTCACAGGGCTGACTTTGCTTCATGCAGGTTTGCATCGTGTATGAATACGCAACTATAGGCCTAATTCAAAATGAACTTGTTCCATGTCATCACTATTGTGTTGATTATTTCCAGTTAATACTTCTGGATTAAAAAGTTCTAGGTAGCCTAGCCTAGCCCAAGTTTGAATCTAAACCTAATTTGATCACATTCACATTTTCTCCTATCACAAACAGATGAGCTTTAAATACATAATGTTACCACTTTGTTTACCCTGCCCAGAAGGACAGGGCGCATAGTAGGCTGTGTTAGTAGCCTACAGCAGAGGTATTCAACCGGGGGCACCTTATTTAACCAGCGAAACAGATTTTTAGTGAAAATGTGTTTAGTGACCTTTCTAGCTAATATACTATGTTAGAGTTTTCACTTCCTCTTCCAATTATAATGCTAGGAGGTCAAAATACCAAATCTGCAGCCCTCCGATGCGAAGGACAGATCAATTTTTGCGTGAGTTGACAAATTGAGGCAAATCAGCCTAAAAGAACTGTACTTTGTTCCTATTTTTGAACGCTTTTGCATCGATACTTTTAATTTTTTGGTAAGTCCTCGGGCAAATGCCAGCTCGCCACACGTTTGCGCGTGGCTCTACCTCATACTGCATCAACTGAACTCACTGTAAGTCCAAAGAGGCTGTCTGACCATTCTAATCAGAAAGGTCATTGGCCCAATCTCTGGTTCAGCTCACACTCCTACTTGTGTGTGAATACACTCCCTGTCTCTCTATTCAGTAGCGCTTTAAACAGCCACTTCATAACAGCTAGTGTGTGTTAGAAATGGCCCCCTATTCCCTGTATAGTGCACTACTTTTGACCAGGGCCCATAGGGAGTTGGTCAAAAGTAGTGCACTAAGTCTGGAATGGGTGCCATTTCAGACTCACCTCTGTTGTTTATCTGCTCCACTCCTTTTCCTGTGACATACCTCACTGTTACTTAATCACTTTCTCATGTCCAGAATTTGGCAAGGGAACGCTCGTTTTGTGTTCGAATCAAAGCAACAAAAGACTCCCAGTTCATTTCTCATTTGGCTCCGTTGGTGTTATCTAGGCTGGTAGAATAGACAGACCAGACGTGAAGTATTCAGTTAAGGCTAGACAGTTTTTTTCTTTTTTTCTCTTATCTTCCTCCCATTTGCGAAACAACAATAGCTATTGTGTTTTCCCTCAAGGAATGTGACCAGTAGATGCTGAACGTTTCACTGCACGATCAGTCACTGTGCTAATCTAAGCCTTTTATCTTTCTTGAACTGATCTTTCAAGTCTGCTACTAACTGTAGAGTGGGATAGAAATCATTTTAGTACATTTAGTTTCCTTTGTGGTAAAGGATAAATCTATACATTTTTACAGTCCTTTCGTTTTAGAAATGCTCCCTCTAGGTTTCCCAGGGCCCACAGTAGCCACAGATTTGCTGCGGTAGTCAAAGTATACTTAGAAATATTTTGGTTGGTGCAAATACTTTAGTATATTTTGGATTCAGATAGGGAGCAATGCAAGTTTGAACAAAGCAAATGACTTACCGTGAGCCAACTTGGGCAATATGTTGTTTTGATTATCGCTCTCCTATCACATACCTCGATTCGGGGGGTCGGGGTCAACTCCAGTGCTCCTATCTTCCTAAATAACGGACATGAACCTCTGACCTGAAATAAAGTTAAATGGCTCAGTTAAAGTACATCAACGGAACGTACAGAGCTTGGAAATGTAAAGTGTCGTAAACGTTCTGGAATATTATTCTATCTTATCGTGGGACGTGTACGGTGTGCCACCCAATGTTACCTGTTTCCAGAGGAGGCTGGTTGGAGCAGCTATAGGGGGAAGGGCTCATTGTGATGGCTGGAACGGAATAAATGGAACCCTATCAAACTTATTGGAAACCACGTTTCACTTCGTTCTATTAGTTCCATTCCAATAGCTCCTCCCACCAGCCTCCTCTGCCTGACTCCAATATCTCGTGCACCGTCTCTGATACTCAACCACCACCTCAATGAAACCTAACCCTGAATCTAAAGGTCACATCACCTTCCATAGTGAGATTGATGCTTCTCTGTGTCCTCTTCCACATACACACTGACGTAACACTTGCACAATTTTATAGACAGCAGAGCTTTAACATCAGTGTGTCTTTCTGACACCAATACTTTGATCTCTCTTTTCAGACTACAGTCATAGAGTACGTCAAGCCTTCTGACCTCAAGAAGGACATGAACGAGACATTCAAGGAGAAGTTCCCCCACGTACGGCTGACCCTCAGCAAAGTCCGGAGGTAGGGACGTCTACGCGAGGCATACGTTTCAGTATGATGTTGAAAAGATCATTTTTGTGTCAGCCTTATTTGAACCCCTTGTGGTTAATCGTATCAACAGTAGTTCCTGGCAGACATTGGGGACACTGTTACTTTTGGGGTTTTCTTTTTTTTTTCTTTAGCATTGACCTCTCTGCATTTTGTCTGTTATCGCCCGGCCTTCACCACCTTCCACCCCCCCCCCTCTCTACCTTCCTCTCCATCCCTTCACCAGTCTGAAGAGAGAGATCCGTAAGTTGGCCCAAGAGGAGTGTGGCTATGAGGAACCCACCGTAGCCATGGCCTTCGTCTACTTCGAGAAGCTGGTCCTCCAGGGGAAACTCAACAAGCAGAACCGCAAACTATGTGCCGGCGCCTGCGTCCTGCTCGCCGCCAAGATCGGCGGAGACCTCAAGAAGCACGAGGTCAAGCAGCTCATAGATGTAAGTGTCGTCGTCATCTCTTAGTGCATTAGGCTTCGGCTCTTGAGCAGCCTGGTGGAAGTCATGGGCGCTTTCCGGTCACGCCGACAAACAGCGATTCTGCACGGAATATACGATTTGTTATATCATATGAATTCCTTTAGACGTGGTTCCTTTGAAGTTACACACTTTTTCAGATGTTGTAAAGATATCGGCTGTTATGTAGTCTGTGTAGAATCTGCTTTTATCTGTGTGACAGAAAAGCACCACATGACAGATGGCAAAGTGGCTAGCATAGGGATCATAGACAAAATTATATTTTTTGTAGTCGCTCTACACTGAGTTTACAAAACATTATGAACACCTGGCCAGGTGAAAGCTACAGTGCTGTGAAAAAGTATTTGCCCCCTTTCTGATTTTCTCTTTTTTGTATATTTTTGAATCAGTCTCTCACATTGCTGTCGAGGAATTTTGGCCGATTTTCTTACGGACAGAACTGCTTTAACTCAGCGACATTTGTGGGTTTCAAGCATGAACTGCTTGTTTCAAGTCCTGCCACATCTCAATTGGGATCAGGTCTGGACTTTGACTAGGCCATTCCAAAACTTCAAATTTGTTGCTTTTTAGCCATTTTCATGTAGACTTGATTGTGTGTTTTGGATCGTTGTCATGCTGCATGACACAGCTGTGCATCAGTTTCAGCTCACAGACTGATGGCCTGACATTCTCCTGTTGAATCCCAGTTGAGATGTTGTGGCAGGACTCGAAACGAACAGGTAATGCTTGAAATGCCACAAATGTCACTGCCAAAATTCCTCTAACAATGTGGGAGACTGATCAACAACTACAGGAAGCGTTTGGTTGGAGTCATTGCAGCTAAAGTTGGCACAACCAGTTATTGAGTGTAAGGGGGGAATTACCTTTCAGACGGGGGCAGTGGGTGTTGCATAACTTTTGTTTATGAAATAAATTAAATAAGTATGCAATTGTTGTGTTATTTGTTCACTCAGGTTCCCTTTATCTAGTATTAGGTTCCCTTTATCTAGTATTAGGTTTTGGTTGAAGATCTGATAACATTCAGTATCAAAAGTATAGAAAATTACAAATGGGGCAAATACTTCTCATGGCACTGTATGATCTCTTACTGATGTTACGAGTTAAATCTACTTCAATCAGTGTAGATGAAGGGGAGGAGACGGGTTAAAGAAGGACTTTTAAGCCTTGAGACATGGATTGTGTATGTGTGCGATTCAGAGGGTGAAGGGGCAAGACAAGAGATTTTAAGTGCCTTTTGAACAGGGTATGGTAGCAGGTGCCAGGTTTACTGGTTTGTGTCAAGAACTGCAACTTTGCTGGGTTTTTCACACTCAACAGTTTCCCTTGTGTGTCAAGAATGGGGAGGGGGCAACTCAATATTAGGAAGGTGTTCTGAATGCTTTGTACACTCAGTGTGTATTACAGGATGCAGGAAGTAATCAAGTGGGTTAGTTTGTACATTTCTCATCTCCCTTTTTTTCTCTGATGTGTAGAAACTGGAGGAGAGGTTTCGTGTGAACAGGAGGGAGCTGATAGCCTTTGAGTTCCCTGTGTTGGTGGCCCTGGAGTTCAACCTGCACCTGCCTGAGAACGAGGTCATGCCACACTACAGACGCCTCGTCCAGACCTCCTAGCATTAGTGACCCATCAGGAGGAGCACCCACACCCAGCCCTCCTGATCCAGGACCAGGAGACCCACCCTACTGGACCACCCCACCTCACCGAGTCCCACGACCAGCTGGTCTCCCTGCAGCCTGGAGATCCATAGGGTTGGAGCTCCTCTACACTCTACTGCAGGCCACATTCATATGTACATTTTCAGATCGAGACTTGAAAGCAGCCAAAGTTACCCATATTCTTACTTCAACATTCTTCTCAGACTTTTACTTCTACTTTCTTTAACACTATCTACACCTTCAAAAGATTGGTAGCTGAAAGTTGGCGAAAGCTGTTCATAACAATTTTTTTGTTGTTGTTGTAATCCTTGCTTGGCATGTTTTGGTTGCCTTATGATTGTCGTGGAGAATGACGCAAACCTGTCGCGTGGCCGATTTTGACAGGACTGTTATCCCAGTAACTCTGTGCTTTTTGAAAAACGTTTTCCAGTCTCTCCTCGCTAGAAGTGCACTTTTTGAATATTGCAGACATGGATAGAGGCCATTTTCGGAGACTCTTGACTGGGTGAGGGTTGTGAAACAAACTCATTCGGATCAATTTGAGTTGACTTAAACCCCGGAAGGGAAGTTGATCTAAATAGCTTTCAATATATTTTCTAATCCATTTCCTTTTTCTGTTTCCCAGCCACCAATCCCACGATCCGCATGACAATTTATCGACACAACCTTTTCGATTGCAAAATACTTACAGATTTAATAGGATTTTATACGGTACATTATTCAGTACATTTAAGTATTCTTCTTGTTTTCTACCTGTTGAGTGCTTGCTTTGGACATTATGTGAATGGGCCCACTCTTATCATTCAATGTGTAATCTCCTGTGCTCTATGTTAGAGTGTATCATCGGCACGTTTCCAGTGCTTTACTGGAGTGGGTGGAAAGGTATCAGAAGTAGGGCATGATGTTGCCAATGCTACAGCTCTGATCTTGAAACTGAACTTGAATTAGCGTCATAATCAAAATATCTGTCAAGACTTGACTAAGTGTTTGATATGGCAGGTGATGAATTTGTCACGGTCACAATATGATTGTGCCATCTGTCTTTTATGACGAGTGGTTCCAGTTCTAAGGTCACCATTGTTATGGTCCCAGTCAGTATTAAATAGAACGTTGTTGCCCTGCCCGCCTGTAGGGAAAATAACCTTGGCTCACAGCAAAAACGTGACCTTTTTTCAAACACAATTTTCTTGTTGTCTGCTTGATTTTGTCAATTACAAAATAACAGTTAAGACAAATAAAATATGTCTAAGGATGACTTTTCAACATTGCCTGCTCCCAAGCGTTCTCACTACTTAGAAAATCGTAATATTGTAGGGCTTCCCTCATGCCCCTTTTCATGAAGGTGCTAACGTTAGCAACGTGAGTGCTAGCTAGCTACCAACCAGAACATTAAACTAGCCAAGACCAACAACACAAACAAACGGACTATAAAGCTACAAGTAGTGATTGGAGTTACACACGGACTATACTACATTAGTTAAATGTCTTTCTTACCTGTGATGAAATGTTTTCCAAACAAATGGCTATGTGTAGCCTACTTGGACACTGGGTCACCACAATTTCCCACACTCCCACACTGAATAGTCTGAAGCCACAGGGCTCTTCTCGCATGCTCTATTTCCCTACGTGGGAGCATTGCAAACCGTAGGTCGGGATTTACCTGGTTACATGTACATAAGCATGTACAGCGCATTCGGAAAGTATTCAGACCCCTTTACTTTTTCCACATTTTATGTTACAGCCTTATTATAAAACTGATCCTCATCAATCTACGTAAGTATTCAGACCCTTTACTCAGTACTTTGTTGAAGCACCTTTGGCAGCGATTTCAGCCTCAAGTCTTCTTGAGTATGACGCTACAAGCTTGGCACACCTGTATTTAGGGAGTTTCTCCCATTCTCCTCTGCAGATCCTCTCAAGCTCTGTCAGTTTGGATGAGGAATGTTGCTGCACAGCTATTTTCAGGTCTCTCCAGAAATGTTCAAGTCCGGGCTCTGGCTGGGCCACGCAACGACATTGAGACTGTCCTGAAGCCACTCTTGCATGGTCTTGGCTGTGTGCTTAGGGTCGGTGTCCTATTGAAAGGTGAACCTTTATCCTAGTCGGAGATACTGAGTGTTCTGGAGCAGTTTTTCATCAAGTATCTCTCTGTACTTAGCTCCGTTCATCTTTCCCTCGATCCTGACTAGTCTCCCAGTGCCTGCTGCTGAAAAACATCCCAACAGCATGATGCTGCCACCACCATGCTTCACCGAAGGGATGGTGCCAGGTTTCTTCCAGACGTGACTCTTGGCATTCATCCCAAAGAGTTCAATCTTGGTTTCATCAGACCAGACAATCTTGTTTCTCATGGATTTAGTCTTTCGGTGCCTTATGGCAAACTCCAAGCAGGCTGTTCTGTGCCTTTTACTGAGGAGTGGCTACCATAAAGGCCTGATTGTTGAAGTCCTGCAGACATGATTGTCCTTCTGGAAGGTTCTCCCATGTCTACAGAGAAACTGTGGAGCTGTGTCAGTGACTATCAGGTTCTTGGTCATCTTCCTGTCCAAGGCCCTTCTCCCCCGATTGCTCAGTTTGGCCTGGCGGCCAGCTCTAAGAAAAGTCTTGGTGGTTTCAGACTTCTTCCATTTAAGAATGATGTAGGCCACTGTGTTCTTGGGGACCTTCAATGCTGCAGAAATGTTTTGGTACACTTCCCTAGATCTGTGCCGCGACAAAATCCTGCCTCGGAGCTCTACAGACAATTCCTTCGACCTCATGACTTGGTTTTTGCTCTGACATGCACTGTCAACTGTGGGACCTTATATAGACCGATATGTGCATTTCCAAATCATGTCCAATCAGTTGAATTTACCACAGGTGGACTCCAAGTTGTAGAAACATCTCAAGGATGATCAATGGAAATAGGATGCAATTTCGAGTCTCATAGCAAAGAGTCTGAATACTTAAGGTATTTCTGTTTTAATTTTTAAATACATTTGCAACAATTTCAAAAAATCGATTTTCACTTGGTCATTATGGGGTATTGTGTAGAGAATAAAAAAGTATTTTAGAATAAGGCTGTAACATAACAAAATGTGGTAAAGTCTAGGGGTCTGAATACTTTCCGACTGCACACTACGTAAGAATTTCGCTACACCAGTGATTACATCTGAAAATATGTGTTCGTGACCAATCAAATTTGATCGAACAACACAGCAGCTTTTCGGCACTATTTCTTGATAACAAAAAAATCTATGACGAAGTTGTCTCTTTTACAGTGGGGTTCAATGGGAAAGAATGTTTGTTTTCTCCAATTTGTGGCGTGGTCGAGGGGAATTCCTTCTTATGACATGAATACTGACTCGGAATATGCTAATGCTATTTTGGTGACATCATAGCAGTGTTACCAAGAGTTTCTCTTGAAAACAGGAAAGTATTGTTTATTTTATCAGATCAAAATCGTTTGTCTTTTGAAGACTGTCTGATTTTAATCTAATTGTAGTCATTTTAATTATACAGAAAAGATGGATAGTGCTGAAATCAGGGTGAAATACTATTGTTAGATGTTTTGATTTCTAAACCCAAAGAATTTGTTGTAGGATACACACTTTTTTTTACGGTTTGGCAGAAAGCTCATGGTCAACAACACCAGAATACACGTGTGTATGTTTGTAAATATACTGCCTTGCTTGTTCAATTAAAACAAGATTTCTGAAACGTGATTGGCTTCCTCATCATTGTGTGTCACTCTATCCTGCTGGCTGCTGATCTTGGTGAATTGATTTACTGTCATAACATAAGCTATCATCTGGTTCCACTCTTAATATTTATTGCAGAGAACCAATCATCTATTACAATTCAAGCATGCATGATCAGGCAGTGCATGTTTCTCATAGAATCCTACCCCCTTGATAACTTAAGGAGGCTTAGCCCTAAGTGTTAAAACACATCTTACGGTGACATTGAGTCTGTCACCTAAAAGGGGATATTATGAATAACTTGTAAATTAGACTATGAATATTAAAGTATATCCCGGGCTCCCGAGTGGCGCAGCGGTCTAAAGCACTGCATCTCAGTGCAAGAGGCGTCATTACAGACCCTGATTTGATTCCAGGCTGCATCACAACCGGCTGTAATTGGGAGCCCCATAGGGCAGCGCAAAATTGGCCCAGCGTCGTCCAGGTTTGGCCGAGGTAGGATGTCATTGTAAATAAGAATTTGTTCTTAACTGACCTTCCTAGTAAAATAAAAATATTTCTTGGCAGTATAGCATTAAAAAAAACTACTCCAAGTCAGTGCGACTATTGCCGCGTTCATTTGCTAGTCGGAACTAGGCAACTCGGAAATGTCCGACTTCTTACTGGTGGTAGTTATACCAAAGACAGTACAGTAAGATAGGCAGAAACTGCTTCGCCAATAGAAATCCCCGATCAGGAATTGTAGGTGATAACATGGCGACATCGGCTATCTAAGCTCATGCTGTAGACCCGATAACGTGTTTCTAACGGTCGTCTCGCACCGAACTATGCATGTGCAGGCCATCAAATCAAAGGTACTCCTTCGATATGTTGTTTTACAAAGTTGGAGTAATAACATGTTCAACTAGTTAAGACATTGGCTCGAATCTGGGTTTTGCCTTTAGATTTCGAGGAAATGAACAACTAAGGAAGAATTTACATCTCTCATTGATTTCTCAAACCCCAAACCCCGGCCTGGTCTGCTTCGTTAACGTTCCCGGAAGTCTTGTGATATTGATCTTCTGGGTTTAGGAACCCTGTGGTTATACACTTGCCGGGTTCAACCAGTCAGCAAGTCAGAAATTTCAGACTAGCAAGTGAACACGGCATAAGAAGGCCTGCCAGTGCTATTGAGTGCCCGGCTCTGTCCTACATTGAGCTCAATGCTCATGTTGTTGTGCCCGGCTGTGGCTCTGATGCAATCGGAGAGGAAAGTTTCTCATGGAGGGGAAAAAGGAAAATCGAGCAAACGAGAGGGAGAGAGTTAACGAGATGGAGAAAGGGAGAGAATGAACAGGTTCTCTCGGGCCACCTGACACATATCCAACCAAGGTAAACAAGGCGGGCAGTCACGCCAGTCCCAGTCTCGTGCTGCAATCAAAACAAACAGTTCCAGGCCTGGCCACGGCCACATGGCCTATATGGCTTAGTCCTCTCCATTGACACTCCTAATACCCCTCTCAGTGCCTCATAAAGGGGGCTATTGACTGCCCTCCCTGGGGTCAGCTCACATGTCAGCCACCTCCATTGTACCAAATATGTGTTCCATCGTTTGGGGGGGCAAGCAAGCCCCCTGGCCTAGTCTATTGCCCTTCCCTCTTTTTGAAATAACAATATGGCTGAAACGGCAGTTTGCCCCCCAGGCCTTTCCCCCTCCTCTTGATGCTGTGAGTGATGCAGTGACTCAGGGGTTTTCAACCCAGGTCACTGCTGGGCCCACCACATTTGTAAACAAGGAAGTGAATGTTGGGAATGGTGGGAACTGAATGGTGGGTGTTGTGTGGCATGTTGTGGCTGTCAGTGGGAGAGGGACTCCCTGGTTGGCTGTTTGTCTGGTCAGCGGGGAGTGGGGCACACAGGGGTGTATTCAGTCAGTGATGTGAAATGTTTTGTATGTTGCAGATAGACAGAATGAATTGAGCTGACATGATTTCCTATCTAACTGACACATTATTTTATGTAGTCTTAACCATTTTTATTTTATTTTATTTCACCTTTATTTAACCAGGTAGGCTAGTTGAGAAAGTTATCATTTACAACTTATCTGGCCAAGATAAAGCAAAGCAGTGTGACAGACAACAACACAGAGTTACACATGGAGTAAACAATAAACAAGCCAATAACACAATAAACAAGTCAATAACCACAGTAGAAAAAAGAAAGTCTATATACAGTGTGTGCAAAAGGCATGAGGAGGTAGGCAATAAATAGGCCATAGGAGCGAATCATTACAATTTAGCAGATTAACACTGGAGTGATAAATGAGCAGGTGATGATGTGCAAGTAGAGATACTGGTGTGCAAAAGAGCAGAAAAGTAAATAAAATAAAAACAGTATGGGGATGAGGTAGGTAGATTGGGTGGGCTATTTAGAGATACACTTCTATGTAAACGTTCTGTACATTTACATCCCCCTGAACAGGCCACAGGCAGCCCTGCAGTTGGACTTGTTTGTGAATCTGATCCTCTGCATGTCTGAGATGATTCTCTAGTCCCACTGGGCGGCTGGTAGCCTAAGAGTGTCGGGCCAGTAACTGAAAGTATACTGGTTTGAATGTCCGAGCCGACTAGGTCGAAAATCTGTCGATGTGTCCTTCAGCTCTGAAACAGTCGCTCTGAATAAGAGGGTCTGCTAAATTACTCTTTTTTTTTACCACTCAGTCTATTTTGGCATCAACTGAGGCCGGCTCTAACAGATAACCAGTGACTCAAAACAACAGGGCATTAAATGCCTCTCTCACCTTACTCATTCATGGACCCTTTAAAGTGATTCAGTCCAATGTGTCAATTAGAAAATACAGCCAGTGGCCTGAATTTGAACCTTTAGGATAGTGTTGGCAGCAAATAATGCAACTCAATGACTTGCTAGGGTGTAAGGTGTTGACAAGAAGTACGTGTAGTACAAGATGTGGAGGCGTTGCAGAATTAGCTTTGGATTCCTGGTAGGCGACTAGCGAGAGACAGCAGGAGCTGATCCTTTGTCTGCTCTTATTATACTCATGTGATGTGTGTTGCTTGAGTAAAGGTTTTGGTAAGCATACAGGATGTCATTGTGCCAATAAGATGTCACGGCAATGCACGTCAAGCAAAGTGACCTCACAGCAGAGAGGAATGATAATGTGTGACTTCACAGCATTCCTTTTCTCTCTACATTGTTTCACATGAACTACCCCCCCCGAGGTGTTTTTAAATCCCTTATTCAATTTGATTAATGGAATAATGCACCAGGTCTACAGCTTGTATGGTAACTGTTGCTGGACAGTAAGTCCTCTCCCTCTCTGTGTCAGTAGAACATTTGACATAACTTGCTTTAGTTCAGTGAGTTGCTGCCTTTTCGTCCCACATTTTCTATATTGCCTTTTGGTAACCATTTTGTTCCGTAAAAACAATGGTGCACTAGAGTACCATAGTATGAGTCATAAAACCTAGCAGTCAAAACAGGGAAAGGGTTCCAATAGTTTTTTTCACCATTCATTTTCCCCCATAGGGGATTTTAGAATCATGTCAAATAAGGACTGTGTTTCGTGTAGGCTTACCGTGGCGTTTTGATAACCGTGTAAATCTGGAGGTATTGTCAACCATCTGAATGGATGGCAAATGCTGTACTTGAATGCCCACAGGACACAGCAACCTTGCACCTGAGATAGTACAGTATACTGTGCGGTTGCTGTTCATAAACATTACCTTGTTTCACGGCGATAGTCACATTCTCAACTTGTAAAGCTCATTGAGGGACTGATGCTGAAAACAAGGAAAAACATGGTGTAAATGACTTTCAATGATTCAGTGTATGTCTCTATTCAAATAAAGGATTTAAATATATTAATGCAAAGCCTAATGTCTGGTATGTGATTTGCAACTTAGTTGAAAACCAGCTGATGAAATATCAGCAATGGCAAATCAGCTGTTCATTTACAACCTTATTCATTTAACAGCATTGTCTGCTACAGTGACAGCTGTGTCGTCTGCACTAAGCTGTAGCCGGTCTGGGGTTAAGTACTGGGACTCAGATGTGCGTGAGCTGGGTCAGGTGCTGGGTCCAGGGAGAGGTGAGCCACACAGGGCTTACATAACACAAGAACCTCGATTCTCCTCCTCCCCCCCGTTCAACTCTCGTGTGTTCCCCTCTCCTCCTCTGTCCTGTTCCCTACACACAGCCCCAACCAGGGGGAAATTCATATTTTAATCTCTCTCTGACAGATTCAAAGAACAGCCCAAACACTGAAAAGAGAAAGCTGATGAATAAATGATGAAGTGGCATTTTGTGTGACAACAAGGCTGCAAGGCTCGGCCAGAGAGGCGTCAGACCTTCTCGGTTTGGCAGACGATTTTTTATTAGGATATTATTTTCGATGTGGAAGTGCACACACTGTGGATGAAGCTTACACGTTCATATTGTTACAAATGGTTGGTTTTAAAAAGCACAAAAAAAAAATCTTTAAATATTCATGTCTCAACCACAAGGCAGTGAAAACAAAACGTGAGCCTTCAAATTGGCAGTAAATGTAAGGTATCGAAACTAGCAAGTTAGACCACACCCATCTGAAGTGAGGAAATATTGTATAACAGCGACAATAGCCCTACAGATTGCTGAAAAAATAAGTCAACACTAACAGTCAGGAGAAGTAGTTCCATGCAGCATACAGCTAGCTCTACTGTGGTATCTGGCGCCACAATGTGGTCTCCTTTTACATAACCCCCTTCAACCATGCGGTTCCTTCTGAACATGTATACTGAATGCAACATGCAACAATTTGAAAGATTTGACTAAGTTACAGTTCATATAACAAAATCAGTAAATTGAAATAAATTAGGCCCTAATCTATGGACTTCAAATGACTGGGAATACAGATATGCATCTGTTGGTCACAGACTGCATTAAAAAATGTAAAAATAAAAAGGTAGGGGCCGTGGATCAGAAAACCAGTCAGTATCTGGTGTGACCACCATTTGCCTCATGCAGCGTTATACACATCTCCTTCTCATAGTGTTGATCAGGCTGTTGATTGTGGCCTGTGGAATGTTGAAGCACTCCTCTTCAATTGCTGTGCGAAGTTGCCAAATATTGTCAGGAACTGGAACATGCAGTCGTACATCCCAAACGTGCTCAATGGGTGACATGTCTGGTGAGTAATGCAGACCATGGAAGAACTGGGACATTTTCAGCTTCCAGGAATTGTGTACAGATCCTTGCGACATGGGGCCGTGCTGAAACATGCGGTGATGGTGGCGGATGAATGTCATGACAATGGGCCTCAGGATCTCGTCACGGTATCGCTGTGCATTCAAATTGCCATCAATAAAATGCAATTGTGTTCTTTGTCCATAGCATATGTCTGCCCAAACCATAACCCCACCATGGGGCATTCTGTTCACATTGTTGACATCAGCAAACCGCTCGCCCACACAACGCCATACACGTGGTCTGCGGTTATGAGACGGGTTGGATATACTGCAAAATTCTCTAAGAAGACATTGGAGGTGGCTTAAGGTAGAGAAAGTAACATAGATATGTGGCAACAGCTTTTAGTGGACATTCCTGCAGTCAGCATGCCAATTGCACGCTCCTTCAAAACTTGAGACGTCTGTGTCATTGTGTGAGAAAACTTAATATTTTAGAGTGGTCTTTTATTGTCCCCAGCACAAGGTGCACCTGTGTAATGATCATGACATTTCATCAGCTTCTTGATGCGCCACACCTGTCAGGTGAATGGATTATTTTGGCAAAGGAGAAATCGTCACTAACAGGGATGTAAACAAATTTGAGCACAGAATTTGAGCAAAATGAGCTTTTTGTGCATATGGCAAATTTCTGGGATATTTTATTTCAGCTCATGAAACATGGGACTAATACATTACATGTTGCGTTTATATTTTTTTGCTCAGTGCATTTAGGTTACTCAAAATAAGGAACACGTGAGATATTAGTTAGTGATTTATTTATGTGATTTATTATTTTTTATTTTATTTTACCAAATTAAGCAAATCTCTAGTGGTGTACCAATATACCAATATGAGATTCTATTGCAAATCAGATTTAAATCTGTCAATACCGAGCTGCAATACAGTCCACACATTAAAATGTTAAAACATTAAGATTTTCATTCAAGACATGGTTACCATATTACAACATTGTGCTTCTTTCTAGTGCCAATGCGCAGCATTGTCAACAAGCATGTCTGTAACAAACATCTCGAGCCCCTGGTTGCCCCATAATAACAATAATAAATATTACTTTAATATCTTTGCTCAACCTTACATTCTGAGGTACTACAGACAACTGGGCACAGCCCTAACTGTAAGCAAAAACTATACTGCAAGATGTGAAGCCAGACCAAGCCTAGTATAATGTACTTACAGACAGCTCTTATTCACAGATCTTGGATCAGTTTTGCCTTTTCATTTATCATTATATGGACAAGGTGTCCCTGGTCCAAGATCATCACTCTTACTCTGCGTCACAGTGAATATTGACCCGTGGCTATACAGGAATACATATTGTCACACAATATTATCATAATAATGTTAATAAAAGTTGCCTCAAATCAAGCTGGTCAAGTTTTTCAGTAACTGTGGAACCATAGAAACAAAATTACAGAATTATAGTAATTATTTTTCTATTTGTGGAACACCTGGAATGTATACCAGGTTAACTGTATCTTTAAACATTATTTGGTTTAATTATTAGTTACATTACAGTATACATAAATGATTTGTCATATCAAACTTTTTTTCTTCTTCTCAGAGAAGTAATCTTTTGCATATATTATCATTCTCTTTACACATTCTACTTAGCTAATCCCCCCCCAAAAAAACACTGTCTGGTTAAAGAATGGCTGGTCCTCAAGAGAAAATAAAGAGTAGGGTCATAAGATGTAAACTAGAAGTTTATGGGGGTTTACATTTTTCCTATATTCACATAGCTGACTTCCTGTGTTGAGAGGGGAAACAGTATATCATCCTATTGCTGCTAATGTTACATTAGGGGGCTATTCTAGGTTACTGAAATCAGTGGTGTTCACTAGGCACCAAAACAGACAAAAACAGGGAAAGACTACTGGTCGACAAGAAATGCCATTTTTTTCCATTTTCCATTGCAAAACATTTTGCCACTGTGTGCCCTAATGAAAACTACCCAGAATTGCCCATAAGAATTAAATAAAGTGTGAGAGGCCTCAGAGACACACCCAACAGTTATTCCTGAGTTGCATCCCTGCATTGCGAGTGCGTGTCAGAAATCATAGAAACTGCTACCTCCGTCACGCTGCGCCACCCCACACCGTCTCTCCCAGACCAGGACAGAAAGGTTAGTTAGTTCAAAATCATCATTGTCCTGCTCTTTGCCCCACAGAGCCTCTAGAAGTTGAGGCGGTGCTCCCTTTCTGTGCCGGCATAGCGCTTGTTGGCTGCAAACACCTTGGCTTTGTTAACCGAAGGACCTGAGGGAAGAGAGACCGACAGATTGTGTAATTTTTCCAATGGTGAAATCATTTAAAACTTTTGGGAGGCAACCTTATCCTCGTTCCATGCAGTGTAAACATTGACATAAAGACAAACTGCTATTAAGTAAGATGAGACACTACACAAAATACTAGGTGAATTTCAGGGCAAGTTTCCTTTTGGGGCTTGAGGGTTTTAGTGAGCTTACAGAGAGGTGCTATAGTGTGATGCAAATTATATTTGCGGTGAAAGGCCACACATTTACACACACGCGCACACACACGCACGCACACTGGGAGAATCTTAATTGGTTTTGCTCTACTCCTCCATCCTGAAAAGGAAACAATTTTACTCTCATGAAATGAGACATCCTCTCCACCTGTGCGTCATCATGCAAATTATGTTTACAGAGGAATCCCCAAATAAGATGTGTAAAGTGGTAAAAGGAAATGTAGCTGGTTGTGCCAGACATGTAGATAAGTAGCGTATCGTTTTGAAATGTGTGCACGCTTTTCTTCAAGAAAACAACAGCTGATTCAAAGAGGGTGTGACGAATTTCAAAACTCTTCCATGATTGGGTGCCGGTACGATAATTATGAGGTTCCTCGGGGGGGGAGACTATCGAAGGGAGGAGCCTCCGTTCACTTATTATCAAAGTGGTACTCTCCTACACATGGTGAGTTTAGAAGATGGACTTTTGCCCAATTAGGAAATCACCCTATGCATACCTGCGTAGCTGAGCAGCACAGGGAGGAAGATGAGTCCGTGCGTGGCGCCCAGTAGCACCATGGCCAGGTACATGCGGAAGTAGAAGATCTGGAAGATCTGGGACTTGGACAGAGCCAGGATCAGGATGCCTCCAAACTTAGTCAGAGTGATCCCACTGAACACCTGGGAGAAGAGGAACCATGGTTTAGTTCTATTCTGGTGCTCAGCATTCCCTGCAGTCAAAAATGAAATCAATAACCAGGTTCTAAAAAACAGAGCCAAACAAATCAAGTGATTTCTACTTTCCTAGATATTCCATTCAAGCCAAGAATTCAATTTCACACAGTTCCCCCCCCCCATCCATTGCTGCAGAGCCATTTTTTTCTCTACTTTACTCACAGGGGCTACTCAGAGGAACGGTCTTTAATAAAGTCTTGGAATCTGCACTCAAAGATCCTAATTCTACATAACAGAAACTTACTTTAAGACAAAAACACCATCGCATTCACCCGTGATCAGCCTAAACATTTCTGCTACTTTAATCAGTTACACAGAGAACAGGCTACTCAGAATGGAACGGTGGTGTTCAACTGTTTAACCTAAAGTCAGATCAAAATGGAATCACTATCATTGTGATCTTACAGACATCGTTCGCCTGAGTAAAGTAGAGAATATACACATGTGCAGAAGCCTCGCGAGGCTCCGGATCTTTTAGTGCAGTGTAAAGATCCCCAAAACGTTGGATCTGCAGCCACTCTGTACTATTTTTTACATGTCAGATTACTGATAGAACAGACAATCCTCGGGCAAAGGATGAGCTACATGCTTTTTTGAAATACATATTCAGACAGTGTGCCGTTTCCATGAACACAGCACAAAGTGTGCTAGTGTGGGTTGAACCACAAGAGTAGAGATCTACTTACTGAGCTGCCCATGTGGGCCAGAGCTTCTTCAGCCCTTTCCACCCTGGTACTCTTCACACTGATGGAGAAAGCCCTCACTATGTGACTGCAGAACTCCACAGAGATACCACAGCTCTGCAACACACACACACACACACACACACACAATGAATACACCGGAGATCCTGGGCTGCGTTCACAACAAGGAGTGTTCTGCATCCTCCTTTCTGGTCAAAACATATCATTTAGAAATAACTACCATAACTACCCAGAAATGTCAAATTATAGGAAGACATAATTTTGGATTTATACATATATAAAAAATATCAGCCTGTTCCTTCTCTCACCATGACGAGGTTGACGAGGGACACAGCGTTGAGGCTGATGTCCCAGAGCCACATGACCCCGAACATGTTGACCAGGATCATGGCGATGGTGATGCTGACCAGCACTCCTGACCACAGCTCAAAGCCCAGCAGCACCGCGGTCACCGCAAAGATGGCCGCCAGCGACACGCCCAGCTGGAAGACCGTGTCGTAGACAATGGTCAGGTACTGCTCGTAGAACACGTAGAACACACTGGAGAGGGAAAACAACAGTTACAATTTAAGTTTCAACAAACTCAGATTCTGCAACAGAATTCCAGTACAGTATATGTAGACAATGACATGTTGTGAATGAGGTACTTAAAAAAAGTTCAAACTTAAAAAAGTCCCTAGTGTGGCAACTCAAGGCACTTTGACCCAGAAGCAAAACAAACAAAAAAAACAGAAGGGCAGTACATTGACAGGACAAAATACGTACAGATGGCATCTTACATGCAGTGTTTACATGTACTATACAACCCCTCTTGAACCCTTAAAACAGGATGTGTAGTAAACATAAAAGCTGGATGTATAAGAAAAGAAAAGAGATGGAGAACAATCTATGTTATGAGGGCAGCTAAAACAACATGTTATGAGTGTGTGTTTATTTATGACTGACTTACTTCACCTTTTATGGTTATTTTGAGGAACAAAGACCTGGGCCACACAATTTAACAGCTTTTCAGAGCGGTTCTATTTAGCCCGAAAATCAGGAACTCAGAATGGGCGAGTTCAGGGCCTATCTATCTCACTAGTGAGTTGTGACTATATTTCTCTTCTCGTGAGGGCAAAAATAACCAGTGACTGTTATATCACCAGCTAACCCAGTAACACGCACCCTTCGCGGGAAAAGCCTCACGCTTTGTTTCACAACATGTGAGGCAGTGGCGGCTGCTGAGGGGAGGGCGGGGTCATATAAATGGCTGGAATGGTCAATCGAGTGGTTTCAACCACATGGAAACGGTGTATTTGATACCATAGTTTACCTGTAGGGGAAGACTTTGTGGCCCATGGCGCTTGTGATGTTGTCAGCCAGGACGCGGGCCATCTTCATGGCGTCTATGAAGTCAGGGGAGTCCTTGAGGATGGTGTGGTAGGTCATGAAGTAGGTGGCCCCCACAGATGTGTCGTTCCCCTTTAGGACCACAGCTGAACTGTAGGCCGCGTGACCACTGCAGGACCACAAAGACCAAGTTAGAGGCAAATACAAGTCAGTGAGAAAAAAAAAAAAAAGTATAAACTACATCAAGGTAAAAGCATGAAATGCAACCAGTCAATATGTCTCGATACACACTCAACTATGAACTACAATGCCTTCATTGCCATAGAGAAACAACCATTACCCTTTCCCACACTTGATGTTGGGGTTGTCTGACAAAAACATGGGGAGGAACTTCATGAAGTCCTGCTCTATGGGCCTCAGCTTCCCACTGGGGGTCATGGGGCGGCAGTGCACACACGACGTGTCCACCACTGATGAAAGTAGACAAATGTAGGTACTTCAATGCAACATTTCTAACACGCAATTACAAAGAAAAAGCCCTTTTAAATATACTGCCTCAATGACTAAAAGCAATACTTCAGAATGGCACCGTTTCGCAACAGCTTGATATCGGAATGTAGCCGGTGTCGTCAAAATCAGGATGCGAGTGAGACATTGTTAAGACGTGTTAAGAGTTGTCCTGAACGTGTAGACTTGCTTTGCCCAGAAGCCGTTGGAAGAGACTAAAGAGAGTGCGTGACCTGATCAGAGCAGTGTGTTATTGGCACATTGGATAATGGTTTAACGTTGGTGCCTGAAGCATTGCAGAAGGACCCAGAGGAGTTGTAATATCTACAGCAGGTGTGTGTGTGTGTGTGTGTGTGTGTGTTACCTGAGGCATTGCAGAAGGCCCCAGAAGAGTTGTAATATCTACAGCAGGAGGACTGAGGCTTCACCCAGTCAAAGTAGTCATCCAGCCACGACGACGGGTTGAATCCTATAGTGGTGCTGGGGGGAGAATTACATTGAGATGACTAGATCCTTTTCTATTGGAAGACATTCAAGAAAGTCTTATAATTCCTCCAAACAAGAAAGGTATTTGTCAGCAGTGTTGGGGTAATACATTACAAAAGTAACACGTTATGTAATGATATTACTTTTATGAGTAACGGAGTAATGCAACGCGTTACTTTTAAAATTTTGGAGGAATAACAGTTACTTTTTCAAATAATGTGCACGTCAATTTCAGAAAATATTTCACCTGTGTGAAAGCTGTGCCATTGATCGCTTCTGTGATAACAAAGCCCATAGGGATTCACCGTCTAGTGCCAAGGGCGCCCTCTAGTTATCCATCTCTATGCAGAGGTCTTAACCAGCACTGGCGGCTGGATTTTGAAGGATGAAATTATATTATTTAATACTAGTACAATTGCTCACAGAAAGTGATTTTGTTTAACAAGTCATATTTTTTTCTCTCAAGGAGATAAGGGGTCAACATTATTGGCACCCCTGTTTTCAATTCTCTGGCACCCTCCCCTTGCGAGGATAACAGCACAGAGCCTTTTTCAAAAATGTTTCATGAGATTGTAGAACACATTGGGAGGGATCTTAGACCATTCCTCCATACAGAATCTTTCCAGATACTTGATATCCACCGTCTGTGCTTAAGGACTGCCCTCTAATTCAAACCACAGGTTTTCAATGGGGTTCAAGTCCAGAGACTGAGAAGTCCATAGCCTTCTCTTCTCTTGCTGGAAGATCCCCTTGTGGCCAAGTTTCAGCCTCCTGTCAGTGGCAACCAGGTTTTTTGGCTAAAATATCCTGGTACTAGGTAAAGTTCATCAAGCTGTTGATCTTGACAAAGACCCCAGTAGACAAAAATATCATAACATCAAAGATCCACCACCATATTTTACAGTAGGCATGAGGTCATTTTCAGCATATTCATCCTTCTTTTGACACCAAACCCACCACTGGTGAGCGTGGCCTAAGAGCTCTATTTTCATGTCATCTGACCAATGCACCGGTTCCAATCCAGGTGCCATTGCAGTTTAGCAAACTTCAGGCATTAACATTTGTTGGACGATATGAAAATAGAGCTCTTTGGCCATGCACAGCAGTGGTGGGTGGTTTTGTTTCATGTAACAAGTAATATGTCTTTGTCAAGTAATTAAATCACATTTTATTGGTCGCATACACATATTTAGCAGATGTTATTGCGGGTGTCGCGAATCCCAGCACTGTTTGTCAGCGAGTTCATAACCAGAGTTCTAGTCTCCCTGTTAAACCCCGACTGATTTCACATCATACTAGTGATTCCAACATGCAGCCCAAAGGTGAAAGAAGTGGGGAGGGGTTGCTGTTGCTTCACTCACTAGTTGCTGATGAGAGATGCTGCGTAGACCTGTTGGACCAGAGAGTTGTTGCTGCAGCCCACCCCTCCACACACAGAGTTCTGGCCCTCCAGACTCAGGTAGTCATGGCCGTCCTCCACCACGAAGTAGACCGGAGGACCCGTGTGGAGGTACTCACTCAGGTTCTTAAAGTAGTCCAGCACGTACGAGTCCTATTGGATAGGAGATTCAACACGAGACAAAATGTCTGACATTATCCCACGCATCAAAAGAGAAGACCGATTATCAATAGCACACGGAGTGAGGCTGGTGGGGTTGGTTAGACGTACTAGACATACTTACATCAGGCATGGAGAGCTTCTGGTCCAGTCCAATCTCTACCTTATTGGTGACAGCGATACTGAAGGACAACATCCCCACAAACACAGCCACCTGTCCGAGAGAAGTTGTTAAAGATACACTATGGAAGTTTAGTGGCTAACTGTTTACAAAACATGTTGGTTTGAACGCTGACTCTATTGTACATTTAAATGTGAGCATCAGCACTCACCACAATGGGTCTGACCCACTCTTTGAGGATGAAGGGGGCGTAGACCTTCTTGAAGAAGTGGAAGAGGAAGCCATCTGTCTTCTCCTCCTGGCCAACTGGCAGCTTCACACAGCACACAATGTCCAGACGATTCCCCTGGAAAAACAACGTCTAAATTCTTGAAGCGCAAGAGAATGATGTTGACTTAACCCGGAAATCCTGAATAAGGCCCCAAGGACCCAATCAGTATAGCATTTTAAAAACAGGTGTTCAGAATGTACTTCCTAATTAGATAACTTGTGTCTCTCTCTGTTAAATGTGACATCAGTGCACTGCTCACTTGAAGTGGGCTGTAACCGTGACGCTCATGCTTTGCTGGGAATAACATGGTAATGAAACAGGGAGTTCGCAAATAGTGACACAGAATGCTGACAGCTACTGTTTAGCATGCCAAGCCTACCCCTGTGAGTCATCACCAGTCCTCTCACAGGAGAAGCAAATGCAGTGTGGAAACATTTAGTTTATTCCCCAGCCGTCCTCACCTCCTGCCTCTTGGCGTCCAGGCCCAGCAGGCTGACAAAGCAGCTGATCTGTAGCAAGAAGTCATCCCCAACCCTTAACCAAGCCCTACACTACCCCCATACCAGCCCAGCCCTCCTTACCTCCTGTCTCTTGGCATCCAGGCCCAGCAGGCTAATGAAGCAGCTGATCTGTAGCAAGAAGTCAATGAACACAGCCAGCCCAGCAAACAGGGAGAAGGTCCGCACCGCTGGCATAGTGGACAGGGCCCCTGGACAGGAAAAAGGTAGGTAACCCACTGACATAAGAGCTCCAGACTCAAGCTTTGTCGTTACACAAATTGCAGTCAATACGGAAATCCATGGGAATGACAAAGGACCTAGTTGACGTCTTCAAGTATTCACATACTGCCTTATACAATACGTTTGATTGTTCTATAATGCAGCCAAGTAGTGTGTCAACACGAGAGGTGTTAAGTGGCTGAAGGTTACAGGTCATTCTCATACCCAGGAAGAAAGCCACTGTCTCAGAAAAGGAGGAGAGGAGCATGCTGGGAGCCACGTCTCCTAGGATACGGCCTATCTGCTGGTGCAGCTCCTCCTGAGGCATCCGCTCATCCCTCTGTACAACAACGCATCACACATGGTGATCAATACATTCATTCATTCATCACCGCCATTACAGAGTTCGACAGTGAACTTATACATGCCGTTACATACACATAATGTACACATACATACACGTACCTGGTACGTTTGGACAACGATGAAGATGTTGTCGACGCCGACAGCCAGCACCAGGAAGGGGATGACCTCGATGACGATGAGGGTGAGAGGGATGCCAGCATAGCTGAAGATGCCCAGAGAACAGGCCACTGAGCTCAGCACTATCACGATGCCTGCTATGCCCAGGGAGATCTTAGAGTCCACCTGGGCAGAAAACAACGACAGAGGGTTAGTCATTCAGAATCAGAACCTTTCAGGAGACACAATGCTGCGAACAGGGGCTTGACCTCTCTTTTGAGCTAGACAAAGACCTAAACTATTGTCTTGAGTCGGGGAGATGTCGACAAAACACGTTATTAAATAAACTATTACTACTAACCAGCACCCTCCTGAAGCTGTGGATATGTCCTAACGCCAGGGAGATGTAGACGAACATGATGACGTAGCTGACCACGACGGTGCTGAGGTCACTTTCGCTCTCGCGGTTGATCTCGTCCTCGATGCTCCTCTCAGAGTTGAAGGAGATGGTCAGGTTGGGGTTGCTGTAGTTCTTCAGGAAAACGATGAATCTGGAAATGGAGGGATGTTACACTCCAAAATGGCAACTCATGGCACAAAACCAAATCTGACTGAAATGTGAAATTGCTTTCGTATATACACTAGCATCTGAAACATTTGTTTTGCTCACTCCTTCTCCCAGGCCAGAGCTTTTCCCAGATTGATGCTGTCGTTATGGTAGTTGTTGACAGGGAACGTGATCACTAGAGCTGTGGCATTGTTGTAGTTGGTGGCTGGGGTGAGAGAACAAGATGCAAAAAAAGTGCCACGGTCAGGGAATTTGTGTTGACAAAGTTCAATACAAAAAAAACACAGTATACAATAGTAAAATCAATATCAAAGAGCCTGAAGGATGTTCCAAGACACAGATTCAAAGTTGCAAACAGTCCGAGTTAGCTCATTAAACCCGACTCTACAAGGTCAGTGACCAAATAACTATCTTTGCATAGCTATCTCTACATAATAAAACATTTGTGATTATATACAGAAGTTAAGCAATAAGGTTTAGCCTTTTGTAGCAGACACGTTTTCCTAATTTAAAAACATAAAAACACATACAATACACTCAAACACACCCATAGGGGGAAAAAAAAAAAACAGTACAAAATTGAAAAAAAGGCATATTTTTCACGGACTAATTCTTATTCCCACGGACTAATTCTAGATTCTATTTCTTTGTGTGATGATGTTAACGTATCCCCACTCACCATCATAGCCTCCCAGGACCAGCCAGGGGAAGACAGGGCCTCCGTAAGTGCCCAGGCAGGGATCATGGAGCTTGTTGGTGTCGTTGAGGGATGCTGGGGCACTACACACAGGAGAGACAGACAGAATTATTTAATAACAGAGGTGATATAAACAAATCTAAGACTAACTGTTCACCACACACAGCTATGAGTATATACCTGCAGAAGGAAAATGAAACGCAAGAAAAACATTTTACAATATCAGAACCAATCTTTCAATGTGAATGATTCGAGTTGGAGAGGAGCTGGCAACTGGTACAATCTCATGAGTTCTGTAGCATTCCCCAGGTGCAGAATGTCACTAGAGAAAATGTTCTGAGGGCCACTCACCTGACGCAGTAGAGGAAGTGTGTGTGGTAGTCGGCGTAGACGTAGAACTCATCGCCTACGCTACGGTCCAGCTGTTCGTGGCTGTTCTGGAAGTAGTTGAGAACACTGAGGATGGTGCAGTTGTCGTTGAAGGGGGCCAGCGGGGCCAAGCAGATATCCTTTAAGGTCACTTTCTGGTCCCCGTATGAAGCCACTATGTTTTCTATGTCCGTCTGGAGATCCAACACCTGAGATAAGAGATTGTGTTAAAATTTGAGAAAAAAAACAAAAACTATAAAATGTCACATTAGAACTAAGGCCAAGACCAAATACTGTAGGTCTTCCTGAAGAGACTCCACACTTGATCAACAATACAGCGGATATATTCTTGACACAGCATCGTTTCCCCTATACTAATTTAGCAGAGGCGGGAGCCAAAGATTATAACTAAGGTCACTGATCCAGGGTTTCAGCTGCTGAAAGAAATCCTAGAGGAAACCCTCCTCAGATAGCTTGAACCAAAATGTCCACAACCCATAATCCCATTCTAAATGCTACAACAATTCCATCTGAACATATCAATCACACCTCAATCCATCACCCCCCCTCCCCAGCCCAGTTCCTCCAGCTAACCCACCTGGTGGAGGACGTCCTTGTCCAGGGGGGCTCCGAAGGGCACGTCAGCCCCCGCGGGGTTCGGGGAGTAGACGGATTCTGATTGCAGCGTGGTGGTGATGATGAGCTGCTCTGCCCTGAAGAAGGGTCCGAAGTGGCTGTCGAAGTAGTCCTTCTCCTGCCTGGCCTGGCTGCTGGGAGAGGACCATAGCTCCACGGGGTCCGTGGTGATCTTCATGTAGACCAGGCCCCCTGAGCAGGCGGCCACTACGGCCAGGCTGCCTAGGATGACCACGAGGGGCTGCCGTACGCAGAACGAGCCCCAACGGGCGAAGAGGGAACGCAGGGAGAACTCGAAGCGCTCGCCCAGCGTCTCACCACACGACGCGTCCACTGTGACACAGAGCGAGAGATGAGGGAAGGAGTTAACGGTCAGGTAGAAAATGGGAGTTTTTTTTGTTGAGAATATTACTGTATTTTGGGCTGATTTGGCACCGTCGTATGTAGATATTTTAATAGCTGGGAGTCCAGAAAGTTAAGTAAAACAAGTAAGTGCTGCACAAAAACTTGGATTGATATGCAGCACCGTACCTTGGTCAATGTTGTCATTGTTCAGACAGGGAGGGTTATTGCTGTCCAAAATGGGACCATATTCCGACTCGATTGTCCTTTTTCTGGGTGAGAAAAGAAGGAAAAAAAACAGCACCATTAGATACATCTTAGGAAAACAGTGCTTCAGTCAGGTCATAATATGCGTCGGTCCTTGCCTGTAGCACCAGGCTCCGATCACGGCTCCGATGAAGATGAGGAGGAAGGCCACATAAGAGATCCACATGATGACCACCATGGCGTCGATGCCCAGAATGGTCCATGGCGGAAGCAGGGGCGGAGGGACAGGCTGGGGGCCACAGGCCTGGCTACAGTCCTGGCAGGAGCATGGCCCAGAGCCATCCTCCAGACCCTCCGTACAGCCGTATGTCTTGTTGTTCATGGGGATCATACCGGACACAGGCACGTCTGGAGAGGTGGGGATAGTCAGAGGATGTGGAGTTATTGTGCTGTTTTAAACAGAGACCAATGTTATCCTTAACTGAAATAAGTATGAATACTTGAGGAGACAGATGCCCTTTCGTTGTAAATGGCACATATTCTGTATTGTGCATCTTACCTGAGAATATAGGGATGATGGGGAAGGGACTCTGTCCATTGTTGATGTCGAACATGTACTCGATCCAGTTGGTGGCGTTGCAGTCATTGGCGTCCTTACCACAGAGCAGTGACAAGGCCTTCACGTTAATGGAGGGGGCCTGGACATCCTGACAAGCATTATACATGGCTGCCAAGAGAGAGGACCAAAATTACATTATACACCTTGGGACTGACTGATATCTGTAGCATTATGTCAACAACAGTGCTAGCCAATGGAAGTGACTATATATTTCCACTCTCAAACTGTGACCTGATCTGCCCACTAGCCTAATCTGTTTGCAGTCTTGCCAACTCCTATGGACAATGACCATAGGAGTTGGCAAGAAAGCATTAACAGATTTTTATTTTTAAAATGTTTATTTAACTAGGCAAGTCAGTTAAGAACAAATTCATATTTACAATGACGGCCTAGGAACGGTGGGTTCAGACGACAGAATGACAGATTTTTACCATGTCAGCTAGGGGATTCGATCTAGCAACCTTTCGGTTACTGGCGCAAAGCTCTAACCATTAGGTTACCTGCCGACCCAGTCTAGAGGACCAGGCAATGTGCCCCCTTACCATTGGCAAATGTCTGTCCAATGTAGTACTGGACTTCCACCACATTGGTCTTGTTGGCCGCTGTGTCATTAGTGAACTGGGTGCCGTTCACGAACAGACTCTGGCGGGGGCTGCAGGTTAGCTCACAGAACAGGTTCATCAGGTTGAAGAAACAGGCTGGGCATCTGGAGACGGAGAACCCAGAGAGAGTCAGGGAACTTTAGATTGACAGAGATGACAACATATCAACAAAGCTACCTTACTGCTAAGGCATCTCGCTAAACCAAATCATAGCCATTACGGGAGTATGTCCAAGTATGGCACATGGAATGACAAAGTTATTTTTGCAAAGACTATGTTGCGTACCGAGAGAGGAACTGTAGGGGAAGCTGAAGGCTCCCTTGAAGAGTCAGGAGCTGCTGGACATCACAGCACAGACTCTGGTTCCCATAGTCATAGCCTGGACACAGCTCCTACACACACAAAACAAGAACAGGGATCATTCAGATGACCTAACCTGGTTTTGTTCAAGTAAAACATGTGAGAACATTAAAATTGGAGTCAAGTGTAATTTCAGAAGTGTAATGAAAACATAGAGAACCAGTTTTTAAAAAAAGCTTCCATGATAAACCTTACTGTGAGCAGCTCATGGCCGTCTGCTGGGAGTGGGATAGGTGGTCCTGTATAGTTGCAGTTGTACTTCTTCCCCGGGACCTTGTCAGACTCCCCACACTCACCATACCACACACAGTGCTGGGCTTGAACCTGAGAGGAGATATGGGGACCAAAACAAACAAATCTTAACATTTATCTTGTGAGAGGTGTACAAAGAGGACTTGATTAATGAGACGTTAGTTCTAAAGTGATGGAAATACTCTTTGGCTTATCAGAACTTTAAATGTGCTGTTTTGTAGGCTACATACACTCCCCTTCATATGTATTTGGACAGTGAAGCAAAAAACGTTCATATGATTCTATACTCCATCCAGCATTTTAGATAGGTCTCATAAACTCAGCAAAAAAAAGGAAATGGCCTCACTGTCAACTGCGTTTATTTTCAGCAAACTTAACATGTGTAAATATTTGTATGAACATAACAAGATTCAACAACTGAGACATAAACTGAACAAGTTCCACAGGCATGTGACAAACATAATTTGTATAATGTGTTCCTGAAACAAAGGGGGGGGTTGTCAAAATAAAAAATAACAGTCAGTATCTGGTGTGGCCACCAGCTGCATTAAGTACTCCAGTGCATCTCCCCCTCATGGACTGCACTAGATGTGCCAGTTCTTGCTGTGAGATGTTACTCCACTCTTCCACCAAGGCACCTGCAAGTTCACAGACATTTCTGGGGGGAATGGCCCTAGCCCTCACCCTCCGATCCAACAGGGCCCAGACATGCTCAATGGGATTGAGATCCGGGCTCTTCGCTGGTATTGGCAGAACACTGACATTCCGGTCCTGCAGGAAATCATGCACAGAACGAGCAGTATGGCTGGTGGCATTGTCATGCTGGAGGATCATGTCAGGATGAGCCTGCAGGAAGGGTACCACATGAGGGAGGAGGATGTCTTCCCTGTAACGCACAGCGTTGAGATTGCCTGCAATGACAACAAGCTCAGACCGATGATGCTGTGACACACCGCCCCAGACCAGACCTTCCACCTCCAAATCGATCCCGCTCAAGAGTACAGGCCTCGGTGTAACACTCATTCTTTCGACGATAAACGCGAATCTGACCATCACCCCTGGTGAGACAAAACCGCGACTTGTCAGTGAAGAGCACTTTTTGCCAGTCCTGTCTGGTCCAGCGATGGTGGGTTTTTGTGCCCATAGGCAACATTGTTGCCAGTGATGTCTGGTGAGGACCTGCCTTACAACAGGCCTACAAGCCCTCAGTTCAGCCTCTCTCAGCCTATTGCGGACAGTCTGAGCACTGATGGAGGGATTGTGCATTCCCTGGTGTAACTCGGGCAGTTGTTGTTGCCATCCTGTACCTGTCCTGCAGGTGTGATGGTTGGATGTATCGATCCTGTGTAGGTGTTGTTACATGTGGTCTGCCACTGCGAGGACGATCAGCTGTCCGTCCTGTCTCCCTGTAGCACTGTCACAGTACGGACGTTGCAATTTATTGCCCTGGCCACATCTGCAGTCCTCATGCCTCCTTGCAGCATGCCTAAGGCACGTTCACGCAGATGAGCAGGGACCCTGGGCATCTTTCTTTTGATGTTTTTCAGAGTCAGTAGAAAGCCCTCTTTAGTGTCCTAAGTTTTCATAACTGTGACCTTAATTGCCTACGGTCTGTAAGCTGTTAGTGTCTTAAAGACCGTTCCACAGGTGAATGTTCATTAATTGTTTATGGTTCATTGAACAAGCATTGGAAACCGTGTTTAAACCCTTTACACTAAAGATCTGTGACATTATTTGGATTTTTACGAATTATCTTTGAAAGACAGGGTCCTGAAAAAGGGACGTTTCTGTTTTTTGCTGAGTTTATTAGGTGACAGTACAGAATGTCAACTTTTATTTGAGGGTATTTTCATACAAATCCGTTTTAACATTTAGTAATAAAAGCACTTCATGTAGGCAATTCCCCATTTGAAGAAGTCCTTGGACAAATTCACTTCGGCCAAATAGTGTATTAAAGTAGTCAAAAGATTAGTATTTGAGCCCATATTCCTTGCATGACTACATCAAGCTGCAGACTACAAACTTGTTGGATGCATTTGCGGTTTGTTATAGTTGTGATTTGTCCAATAGGAACTGAATGGTGAATGTCGTGTGCCATTTTGGAGTCCCTTTTTTTGTAAGTAAGAATAGAAGACGTTGCTGAACACTTCTGCATTCATGTGGATGCTATCCTACCATGATTATGGATAATCATGAATGAATGGTGAATAATGATGAGTGTCTTGCCTCTCAAAATATTCTAACCTTGGCTGCTATTGGTAATGGTGAGAGGTTAGAACTTGTTTTATTGTAGCCTTTTATTGAACGGCATCTCACTCATCATGATTAATTCATGATTATTCTTAATCATTGCATTATCAAGAGGGCAATTCCACGGTAACATAGTGACACAGACTTTTGCACTTTCAAATGTGTGTGATTGCCAACTTAAACAAACCAAATTAAAACGTTATGCCCAAGTAGGCGTGGCCACCGGCTAGTCATCATTTACCATTCAGTTCATAATGGGCAAAACATAACCAAAGCTAACTGCAATGGCCTTTCAAATCATATCAAATTTTATTTGTCACATACATGGTTAGCAGAGCGAAATGCTTGTGCTTCTAGTTCCGACAATGCAGTAATAACCAACGAGTAATCTAACCTAACAATTTCACAACAACTACCTTATACACACACAAGTGTAAAGGGATGAAGAATATGCACATAAAGATATATGAATGAGTGATGGTACAGAACGGCTTAGGCAAGATGCAGTAGATGGTATAGTACAGTATATACATATGTGATGAGTAATGTAGGGTATGTAAACATTATATTAAGTGGCATTGTTTAAAGTGGCTAGTGATACCTTTTTTAGATCAATTTTTCCATTATTAAAGTGGCTGGAGTTGAGTCAGTATGTTGGCAGCAGCTACTCAATGTTAGTGATGGCTGTTTAACAGTCTGATGGCCTTGAGATAGAAGCTGTTTTTCAGTCTCTCGGCCCCTGCTTTGATGCACCTGTACTGACCTCGCCTTCTGGATAATAGCGGGGTGAACAGGCAGTGGCTCGGGTGGTTGTTGTCCTTGATGATCTTTATGGCCTTCCTGTGACGGGTGGTGTAGGTGTCCTGGAAGGCAGTTAGTTTGCCCCCGGTGATGCGTTGTGCAGACCTCACTACCCTCTGGAGAGCCTTACGGTTGTGGGCAGAGCAGTTGCCATACCAGGCGGTGATACAGCCCAACAGGATGCTCTCGATTGTGCATCTGTAAAAGTTTTAGAGTGCTTTTGGTGACAAGCCAAATTTCTTCAGCCTCCTGAGGTTGAAAAGGCGATGCTGCGCCTTCTTCACCACGCTGTCTGTGTGGGTGGACCAATTCAGTTTGTCCGTGATGTGTACGCCGAGGAACTTAAAACTTACTACCCTCTCCACTATGTGGATAGGGGGATGCTCCCTCTGATGTTTCCTGAAGTCCATGATTATCTCCTTAGTTTTGTTGACGTTGAGTGTGAGGTTATTTTCCTTACACCACACTCCGAGGGCCCTCACCTCCTCCCTGTAGGCCATCTCGTCGTTGTTGGTAATCAAGCCTACCACTGTAGTGTCGTCTGCACACGTGAAAAATGATTGAAGTGTTGGAGTTTCATGAGCGTGCATGGCCACAAAAAGCAATTCTCAAAAATGGGTGAACAGGGAGTTTACAGGAGTTAGGGCATTTCTCCTTTGTCCAGATAATCCACCACCTGTGGGGCCCCAGTGTTAAGGATCAGCGGGGTGGAGATGTTCTTTTGTCACCTACCCTCACCTACCCTCTACCAGAGCTGTTGCCAGAGAATTTTATGTTAATTTCTCTACAATAACATCGTTTTTGAGAATTTGGCAGTACATCCAACTGGCCTCACAACCCCAGACCACGTTTAACCACGCCAGCCCAGGACCTCCCATATCTGGCTTCCTCACCTGTGGGATTGTCTGAGACCAGCCACCTGGACAGTTGATGAAACTGTGGGTTTGTGGAACCAAAGAATTTCTGTACAAACTGTCAGAAACATTCCCGGGGAATGCCATCTGTGTGCTCGTCATCCTCACCAGGGTTTTGACCTGAATACATTTCGGCGTCATTACCAACTTCAGTGGGCAAATGTTCACCTTCGATGGCTACTGGCACGCTGGAGAAATATGCTCTTAACAGATGAATCTCGGTTTCAACTGTACCGGGTAGATGGCAGACAACGTGTATGGCGTTGTGTGGGCAAGCGGTTCGTTGATGTCAATGTTGTGAACAGAGTGCCTGTTGTGAACAGAGTTGTGGTATGGGCAGGCATAAGCTACGGACATCGAACACAACTGCATTTTATTGACGGCAATTTAAATGCACAGATACCGTGACAAGATCCTGAGGCCCATTGTCATGCCATTTATCCGCCTCCATTTCCTCATGTTTCAGCATGATAATGCCGAGCCCCATGTCACAAGGATCTGTACACAATTGCAGTTCTTCCATGGCCTGCAAACTCACCAGACATGTCACCCATTGAGCGTGTTTGGGTTGCTCTGGATTGACAAGTACGACAGCGTTTTCTAGTTCTTGCCAATATCCAGCAACTTCCCACAGTCTTTGAAAAGGAGTGGGACAACATTCCACAGACAACTATCAATTCTATGCAAAGGAGAGTTTCACACTGCATGAGGCAAATGGTGGTCAAACCCAGATACTGACTGGTTTTCTGATCCACGCCCCTACCTTTCTTTTTCACGATATCTGTGACCAACAGATGCATATCTGTATTCCCAGTCATGTGAAATCCATAGATGTCGAACTAAGTAATAGATTTCAAATGACTCATTTCATTATATGAACTGTAACTCAGTCAAATCTTTGAAATTGTTTCATGTTGCTTTTATATTTTTGTTCGGTGTATAAAATTTCACAAACCATGTCGCGGGCCGTTTTAAATTAATCCTGGGTCGCTAATTATTGGTTTGATAACAAACAACGTTGTTCAGTCATGTTACCTAGCTAGCTGACAACCTGGTAACTTGACAGTAGGTCCAGGCTAATTTGATTGACACAGGAAAAAAAGGAAACGGATCTGCTACTCATGAGGTGTGTGTGCTTCAAAAGGTAGGATTCATATAGGCCTAATGTAATGTAACTATAAAAGTTGCGAGAGAGGTGTGTGTGTTTATGAGGGAGAAAGAGGGAGTTTGTGAGGAAGGAGAGTGTGTGTATGTCTGTGTTAACTGAAGAGTAAAGAAGGTGTCATGCAGTGTTTTCCCCTTACTACCACAATGACATGTAGATTCTCTCTCTCTCATATACACACACACACACACACACACACACACACACACACAGAGAACAGTGTGAAGCTAAATTCAATGTGTTGTATTGAATAGAAGTGTGAATTTCAGTGACCAGTTTGAGTAGCACATGTTCCCGTTTTAAGTATTTTTACTTAAGTACTTCACAACTACCACCTAGTTCTTTGCCTACCTGGTTAAATAAAGGTGAACTAAATAAATAAAATAAACACCACTGCGCATTTCACCCAACCCCTCTAAATCAAAGAGGAGCGGAGGGCTGCCGTAAAAAAAATTGTTTAAATCGACGTCTTTGGCGGCCGGGGAACAGAGGGTTAACTGCCGTGCTCAGGGGCAGAACGACAGGTTTTTACCTTGTCAGCTCGGGGATTCGATCCAGCAACCTTCCGGTTACTGGCCCAACGCTCCTACCTGCCGCTGGGAAAAGGGTGTATTCTTATTCATCAGGATGCCTACACCTCTGCTGTTACTACAGTACGTGGCAGCATAGTCCTCTCCAACCCAGCTCCTACTCTCCTTTTTTTGAAAGGTAACTTTTGCAGGAAAGCCAGATCTGCTGACAATCCCTTAAGGTGTTCAAGAACCATGTGTAAGCCTGTGCACATTCCATGTAATACGTTGGATTTTGTTGGTCTTTACTTGTATAGAATCTAAGTGAACCTCGTCTGTTGCGTCTATCATTGAAGAACCAGAGAAAACATTCAGCAAGCATGCTGTATGAGGAAGGTGGGCATTCCATGAAATGGGAGAGTCATAGTATGAATACATAGTTAATGCATACATGACATATATAGAGCATGTGGGCTGAGAAGACATTTAACAAAAAAAAAAAAAAAAATCATTAAAAAGTGCTTTGTACTTTTGAGTTGCTTTTAAGGGCCAACTCCTCTCCTAATGTACCAAAAGTCTGGAATATGTCATTGAATATACATTGGCGAAAGACTGCCACTTAAGTATTGTGGTCAGTTTCTATTACCTTGTAAATTAAAAAATATATATATAGTGGTTGGTGAGAGTCTACTTGGGGACAGTGGGATTCAGAGAGACTGAAGAGAGGTGAGTAGAGGCCTCACACACACCTTAGAGAAGCATATGAATTGTCCTGTTGAATTGGCGCCTTTTCGTAGCCCATGTTGCTACAGTATGCTGCCCTACCAAGCAAAAAGGCAGTAACTGCTAAATTGGTCCAAAATGAGTTAGTCATTTTTGCTACATTAAATACATGCTTAAATCATGGCAAATAAAGTAACAGGGTTGACGATTTCATCTTAAAATCAGACATACATTCCCTTGTGACAGAGAGAACGGAAGCTTGTTGTGTGCAACAATTGTGTGCAACAATTGTGTGGCAATTGAATACAAAATTCATCGTTAAAACATTTCTAGCCTGTCTATCTAGTATCCATGGCTAACAGGGTTGAGGTGATATGCTCGACCTGGTCAGTTTTCCACCACAAAACACCAGAAAATTGCCAAAAATAGTACAAACAACAAACCACAGTTGGGTCACCTGCTACTGTCTTCTCTTCCACTGACACACTTATGTTCAACTGTTTTCTTTCTCTTTCTGTTGTCTGATGCTCAAAGCGAGAGTGTGAAAACATTCTGGACAACCCCCTCCCTCTCCCACTGAGTATCGCCCGACACCAGACATCCATGGACGTTGAAAAATAGTTTCAATTTGGTCAGTCCGCCCTGGCCTTGATTTCAACGTCCGCGGACGTTAGCCCAAACATAGATGTCCATGACTGGTGAGTGGTTCTGATTTGCTCCTATCATAGACGTTGATATTTCACAAGTGTGGACAGTAAAGTGAAGCAGAGTAGAGTACCATACAGTAAAAAGTAGAGTATAGTTTAGTGCAGTACAGTCCAGCACACTAGAGGAGAGTACAGTATAATGGACTGTAGTTCAATAACCAAAAGAGATGTTTTCTAACTCAAGGTATCATGGCAGAGCTGACACCTGATTATTTGGAGCAGATATTTAACAACGTTTTTAGAAAACATGGTCACATAAAACAGATTTCACCGTAATTCCAAGTCATAGACTGTTCTCTCTACTACCGCACGGCAAGAGGTATCAGAGCGCCAAGTCTAGGTCCAAAAGGCTCCTTAACAATTTCTACCCCTAAGCCATAAGACTGCTAAACAATTAAACAAATGGCCACCTGGACTATTTGCATTAACACCCCCCTCGTTTTTAAACTGATACTACTCGCTGTTTGTCTATGCATATAGTCACTTCAACCCTACATGTACAAATTACCTCGACTAATCTGTACCCCCGCCCATAGACTCGGTACCCCCTGTATATAGCGTCATTGTTGTTTTATTTTTTAAATTACTTAGGTTTATTTAATAAATATTTTCTTACAAGTGCTGATTTTAAGGTGAAAGTCTGAGACTCAGCAGAATTATGTTTCTGTGGAATTGCCCTACTGTGTAAAAGTCAAGGAATTTCATAGAGGCACTCTATGCTTTTGTTCAATGCTAAAGACAGCTGAAACCCAAATGATATTCTTGCTAAATTAAAGCAGAAGTGAGCCGACATATTCTGCACCTTTGGGTTAATTTGACTTTTTTCTCTATACCAGATCTGAATGTAATACGAGTCTACTATGCACCTCGAGAGATCCCGTGTTTCAGGTCCCAAAATACAACCTTAACTTCTGGCAATCACGTGCGGTTGGTCTCTCTTGCTAATTTGATTGACTATTTTGATGGTTGACTTCCGAGCACACGTTTCTCTCTTTGTTGTACTGACTGATAATGCACAGTACACAGTGTTCCCTTTGGTGCCCTGTGGTCGTCTCACCTGGATGAGACTCGGTTGGCTCCTTAAATTGTCACTGCCAAATGTTTCAAGTAAGTGGAACTCGTAAGACAAACCAGACTGAACTTACTACGGCTAAACTACTGTCAAATGACTTCCAACATGTATCATAACTTATTGCACATGCTTTTGAAGTGGGGTGTGTTTGAGGCCTTTAATCGAACTTATTTTCTTTTTCTGTGACCAGACCTTAGCCGTCCTCCTCCTAGCCTATGTCTGTTCTGACACACAAGCCTTGTTTTTCAATGTGGGATGAAATTGAAGACCCCCCGCCACGAACCACTTAATCAGTTGCCTCTGAGGAGGATGGCCAGACACTTAACAGGCTGAGTAATGTCATTAAAATATCTGATTGAAGGGGGAAATTCAGAAGAGAAACTCGAGTTCTTTCCTTGAGGATACAGGTCTCCAATTACAATACTTTTCACCTTCAGTATCCAAAAATGTTTCTATTGCTACCCCATAAAACACTGTTTCCACATCTTAAAATTAATTGCCCTTTTGCTGCATGAGTTGTGTATGGGAAATTATTTGACTGTAGGAATGAGGAGTCCTGTGGTGTATTCATTAAGCCGATTCTGTAGTAAAACGTTTTACAACAGACATCGTTTATTCCAAATGGAAAACGTCTTGCAACGAAAACAAGAGTTTCTTTTGGACAAATGTAGGTAGGTTCCTCCCGTTTATTTCCACGTGGTTCTTCCTAGAGTAAACCGTAAAAGGTTTCCATAGAAAAAACATTTAACAGACCAAACATTTTGCAACGGAATCCGACTAATGAATACACCCCTAGTTTATCTTGGGGATGCAAATTAATCCGCGAGTACAATGACAGCAATTGTCCATTTTGACAATGGCCTATTGAATTCCATTCCACGAGACCAAGTCTGATCAACAATTGCTTTGGGTTGGGTTTATTTTAGTGTGGATTGTCTTGTATTTTCTTTCGCAATAAAAGTTGTTTATTTGAGCAGGAGATAGAGGATGCATATCAGTGGCTTTAAAGCTCTTGTCTCACTTCTCGAGACCGAATATTTTACATGTAAACCCAGATCACGCAAATATTAGATTTGTGAAAAACAAGTGGTAATTTCCTATATCTTGCATTTGATGAATGAGTTTCGTCTAGCTACATGATAATCGCGTGACAGTGACGCAAAAATATTTCGCAATGTATGGATTAGGTTAGCTAGCTAGAACTAGCTGTTTGCGTCCTAGCTAGTTAGTTAAACGAATTATCACTAGCTCACATTGGCTGAACTGGCTGCTTGTACAATTTGTAACCATAGTACTTTAGCTGGCCAAATGATGCTGGTTGATAGATGCTAGCTAACACTACCTACCAAGCCAACTTTACGCTGAACAAACACTAACAGCACCGGCTAAAAGTGAACAGGCCTTGCTTTACTTTTTGACAATGATTTAGCTCGCTTGACACACTTTAGTTAGCTAACGTTACCTACCGGTGATTGACAGCAAGCTAAATATAGATACGCAATAAGAGATTAGCTACTTAGCTAAAATTATCCCGTCCAGAAAGCTATTTAACACGTAGGTTGACTTACCCATTTATAATGTCCCTCTGTCAAAATTATGAAGATGAAAAACAAAAAGAAATAGCTTCTTTCTGATAAGAGCCCCATCCCTGTTACTCCTCTGACTTGTTCATTACGGCATTGATGACTGGAGAACCCTTTGGCACATTGCTGCCACCACCAGGATTGGATAGCGCGGACACTAGCTAGTCACATTGTGCAACGTTTTCTTGAGTTTGACCACAGCCCGCAATTCAGGGCGTCCCACTCGAGCATCCATTGGTTCCTTCATGAACCCCCCCCCAAGCGCAACATCTTCATGCTTGTGTGACAATTTTGAATACCAGTCAAAAAAGGGAAATATAAGTATTTGATTTTTTTCGCCCTGCCTACTGGAGTCGCCCTTGCTAGCTAGGATACCGGTATACGGTGCCCTTCGCTCCTGCCTGCCCTCACAGTCATTACTAAAACTGCGGTAAAAGTCCCCTACAGGCGGAGGCGACGGTCTTTCGTTAACCCCCGCCCCGCGAGTGCTAGCTAATTAGCTGGCTAGTTTGTTAGTGGCACTTTGTGCTAGCTTACTTGTTAGCTAGCACACAGTGTCACCCTCGCCTCCCGCCTGCTGTGTACCGGAGAAAACTGCGGGAAAACAGTGCCCAACAGGCGGAGCAAGGACACTGTCTAGTACCGGTCGCCCCCGCCTCCTGATAGCTCAGCGGGAGGCTGCGGCGACACTGTGTGCTAGTTAGCTAGCAAATGGTTTCGCGCCTGCTGTGTATCTTAATCCTCTTTAGGACTAGCTGGCTAAGTTACCACATAGCATACTTCGCTCCCACCCGCTGAACACCTGCCGTCGTTAACAGAACACAAACGACAGGCGGGTGCTAAGGACACTGTCTAACCGCGTCGCCCCTTCTTCTGTGCGGTTTATAGCGGCTGGCATCCAACGTTATTGTGCATTAACGCCACCTACTGCACTGGAGCGCCTCTGCCTCCCACATGTCCTAACTTTAAAATAAATACAGTACCAGTCAAAAGTTTGGACAAACCTACTCATTCAAGGGTTTTTGTTTATTTTTACTATTTTCTACATGGTAGAATAATAGTGAAGACATCAAAACTATGAAATAACACATGTGGTAATCAAAAATGGTTGAACAAATCAAAATGTATTTTATATTCTTCAAAGTACTAGTGCCCTGATGACAGCTTTGCACACTTTTGGCATTCTCTCGACCAGCTTAATGAGGAATGCTTTTCCAACAGTCTTGAAGGAGTTCCCACATATGCTGAGCATTTGTTGGCTGCTTTTCCTTCACTCTGTGGTCCAACTCATCCCAAACTCTCTTAAATGGGTTGAGGTCAGGTGATTGTGGAGGCCAGGTCATCTGATGCAGCACTCCATCACTCTCCTTCTTGGTCAAATAGCCGTTACACAGCCTGGAGATGTGTTTTGGGTCATTGTGCTGTTGAAAAACAAATGATAGTCCCACTTAGCGCAAACCAGATGGGATGGCATATCGCTGTAGAATGCTGCAGTAGCCATGTTGGTTAAGTGTGCCTTGAATTCTATATAAATCACTGACAGTGTCACCAGCAAATCAGCCCCACACCATCACACCTCCTCCATTCTTCACGGTGGGAACCACATATGCTTCTCACAAAGACCTGGCGGTTGGAATCAAAAATCTCAAATTTGAACTCATCATACCAAAGGACAGATTTCCACCAGTCTAATGTCCATTGCTCGTGTTCCTTGGCCCAATAAAGTTTCTTCTTATTATTGGTGTCCTTTAGTAGTGTTTTCTTTGCAGCAATTCGACCATAAAGGCCTGATTCACGCAGTCTCCTCTGAACAGTTGAAGTTAAGATGTGTCTGTTTTTTTAACTCTGTAAAGCATTTATTTGGGCTACAATCTGAGGTGCAGTTAACTCGAATGAACTTATCCTCTGCAGCAGAGGTAACTCTGGGTCTTCCTTTCCTATGGCGGTCCTCATGAGAGCCAGTTTCATCATAGCGCTTGATGGTTTTTGAGACTGCACTTGAAAAAACTTTGAAAGTTCTTGACATTTTCCAGACTGACTGACCTTTATGCCTTAAAGTAATGATGGACTGTCATTTTTCTTTGCTTATTTGAGCTGTTCTTGCCATAATATGGACTTGGTCTTTTACCAAATAGGGATATCTTTTGTATACCAACCCCAAGGCACACCTGTTAATTGAAATGCATTCCAGGGGACTACCTCATGAAGCTATCTGGTTGATAGAATGCCAAGAGTGTGCAAAGCTGTCGTCAAACTTTGAAGAATCTCAAATATAAAATATACTGTATTTAGATTTGTTTAACACTTTTTTAGTAACTACATGATTCCATGTGTTATTTTATGGTTTATGATGTCTTCACTATTATTCTACAATGTAGAAAATAGTAAAAATAAAGTAAAACATTTATGAATTTGTGCATGAAGCATATGCTGTGTTTCGTCATCAGGTACCCCCCCTGGTCAACCTCACCAGAGGAAGGGAAGGAAAGAGCAGGGACGTGAGAAGCGGACTCTCTGTTGCTCTCGCCCTCCTGCCGCTGAGATTAATGCAGGGTTCAAAACAACTGTGTACTTGTAAATCTTTGACTTCCGACTTCAGTGTGTTCAAGACAACTGGTAATGAGTGGAGGCCTGGAGATGCTAAATGTGTTTATGTTAATTAACGGTCAATTACCGTGAGACCGGCAGTCTTTTACATGACAATAACCAGCTGACAAAATGGCATGATTGTCACAGCCCTAGGTGCAACTCGTTATTAGGAAGGTGTCTTAATGTTTTGTACGTCCCGAATTGCTGGGGCGGCAGGGTACCCTAGTGGTTAGAGCGTTGGACTAGGTTGAAAGTTCAAACCCCGAGCTGACAAGGTACAAATCTGTAGTTCTGCCCCTGAACAGGCAGTTAACCCACTGTTCCTAGGTCGTCATTGAAAATAAGAATTTGTTCTTAACTGACTTGCCTAGTAAAATAAAGGTAAACATTTTTTTTTTTAAATTGCAGGCTGCAATTGCACCCTTCTCACGTTGACACACAGAACATTCAACCCTGGACTCTTCAGGTCTTCATTACAGTAATGTTAATTGTATTTTTTCATTTTGTTTTGTTACATGAGACCCTTAATAATCGTGTTTGTTCAACTAAGTAAAACAGAATGAAAAACAATCAGATTTTCAGTTGAACAGTTCAAATATGTAAATAGGTCTTTAAAAAACACGCCAAATAGTTAAATATAAATACGTTTAATTCATTTTCACTTTGAAAGGAAATAATTACAGTTCATCAATAACTGCATATTTATATATAAAGTGGCAAGACCATCTAGATGAGGAATGTTGATAGGATTATTTATAGGTGGCCAAATTGAATATATTGTACACAACATCATTTCATACTTATCTATACATGTACCTCTGTCAAACAGCAGGCTCTCAAATGACAAGTAGCTATTTAATATGTTCATTTAAAACTAGGAAAGAGATTCATTTTGAAAGTTTGAGCACCTGCAAGAGTGCAAGACTTTAAAGCTGTGAGAAGATTTACAGTTGTAGTGTTAGAATGAAAGGCCTTACTGTACAAAACAATAATAAGCAACACAATGTCCTAATGTTGATGCAGTTACAATGGGTCACCAACAGGGGCCAGTGTCTCTCCCATCTGGCCATATGATGAAAGTTATAAAGCATTCAGCAAAGTCATCAATAGCAATATTTGCCACAGAGGTGTACTCAACAACCGCTTCTTTAGGAAGAGTCCTGTAAGGTTTCAGAAGTTCCTCCATCAACGCCCTCCATGGACCAGCCACCATTAGACTCCGATGAGGGCCTCCTCCTTCCCACTTCCGACACTTAACGTTCAGCAACATTTGACTCCAGGTCTCAAACTGTAGGTTCCACACAGAAGAGCTCAGACGTCCAACTATTGTTCTAACAGTTCCATCCCTTTAGATGTGGGAGCTAAATACCCAATACTATATACTCAATACACCAATACTGTATCAGTGCCATCTTCTAGTACATGTACCGTTTATGTGTTGGCAAGTAAAGGGTGCGCCGACATATAAGTGTTTTTACATTTCTTTCACAGGGAGCATCTGATCTCAAGGATTGAAGGATATGCTATTTTGTCTAGTAATATTGTCCACTTTCGTATCACAACATTGCTTTGTGCAACATGACACCTATGGGTTTCTGATATGGGCTACAGCGTCTGAAAGTATAGGACTAAGGTATTCTCTTGCTCTTTTTCACCCAATGGAGTTAAACACCAAGAGCCTCGTTTCTGTCTCATCTCATCAAACTATCAGCTCAGACTCCATTTGAAATGGACGATTTTTTGGAATGAGGAGACTTTCGCAGCACTGTACCGTACTACAAGTGGCGAACAATAGAAAGCACACACACTTGGCTCGTTTAAGGCATGGATAAATACATTGCAAAGCAGTCCATGGTACCGCTACCCCTGCTAAACAAAGACATTATGTCTTCAGTGGGATAGAGAGCCTTATTACCCGGTGTCTCTTTTCATCCACAGTGGGAGGTAGGGGATAACAGGCCTCAGTTTGGGCCTAGGTACTCTGTGTTCTCTGCGGCCGGGATGTGTCCATTGGCATGGGTCTTGACGGAAGGGGTGAAGTCCTGCTGGTAGTCTGGGTTATCTATACTGTTCGGGGGTTGGTATTTCTGGACGCAGTGGAGACCGCCATTGGAAGTGGGGGAGAGGCCATTGGAGCTCGGGGAGGAGAGCCCATTGAACATGGGGAAAAGGCTGTTGGCGGTGGTGGTGAGGCCACTAGAGGTGATGGGGGAGATGCCATTGGAGGTGGTGGGGGAGAGGAGAGAGGGCTGGAGGGTGTTGAGATACTCAGGCCCCACTGCCTCGTTCTTATAGCAGTTCAGGTACTCTGTCTCTGTGTCGTCTGAGGAGATGGTGGGGAGGAGGGTGCGAGGGGGACCGGGGTGCTGGTATACAGGGTTCATCATGTCCGACACACCATTCTGGTTCATGTAGTCTGTTGAAGCGAAATAACAGAAATTAGTTACGACAGCAGGTAAACAACCACTCTAGGTACTAAGTGAAGACATTTGATTAAACTGTTCAATTTTAGTTTTCTAAACAATGACAGAGACGCTCTACAATGGCCTACAGCCATTGCCTAGCAGAGGTCCTTCTTCTTTTCAAAATAAAACCATTTCTGGTAGGAAAACTTCACAATGTATCACTATTTCTTGGGAAGTGAGCCATGTTTTCGGGTTAAGACCCTTTGGGAGGTCAAGGGGCACACTCGCCTGGAGCTGGCTGGAAGGCGTGGTCCAAGAACCTGTCTGTGGGGTCAGCAATGTACCGGAGAACCATGCTTCCTTCTCTGACAGGGAACCCATTCTAGGGAGAATAAAATCGTTGTTAGCCCAAAACCACACCTTAACTGCAAAGTATCACATGAGTTAGAGATGAGAGCTGTTGTTCCATACTGTGAAAGACTCTGTGTCAATGCTACAAAGTTTGCTTTTCAATTAACCTCAATGTTACATTTGTGATGTGTGTCTCTCTTACCTCATTTCTGCTTTGGCACAATCCAATGCTGCTGTTCAATGTGCTGTTTTGGCTCTGAAACACAGATTTACACCCGAGTCAAAAATTACATTCCAACACATATGATAAAACACCACAAAAACACAAATAAATATCCACATTTCTGTAGACCTACTTCTACTAAGTTCTTGTTGGTTGAATTCTTTACAGTAATGTTTCAAAAGATCAAAACCTTTTAATTTCATTACTGTGTATGAAGAAGAAGGTGAAATAAAAGCGACCACAGTGAATAAAAAGAGTGACAAAACAGCTCATCCAAATGTAATTGTTTTCAAGAAGGCTGAATAAGAGGAAATTAAAACAAGTTAAGCAGGGAACCATCTGTCAAAGACTACGGTCCAAGTCCATAAAAGGCTGTATAGTGTACCAAACGCTTCTATTATATAAGCAGGTTCCTCCATTTGTATTCTGGCAGAAAAATATTTAACAAGTAGTGCTGCCTGCCTGCGAAGGTAATCAAAATTGAAAGCTTATGGAGTAACCAGCCGGCTTTCTGTGGCAGGCATACAGCCCGGGTAGCCAACACTGGACCTCTTGGAGTTGAGTCTGAAGAGAACAGAGGAGGAGAGAGAGAGAGTAAGAAAGAGTTATATATATATATATATATATATATATATATATATATATATATATATAGAGAGAGAGAGAGAGAGAGAGAGAGAGAGAGAGAGAGAGAGAAAAGAGGATTTCTCCTAATCTCAAATGCAATCAATCAAGGGGCACATGGGAGGAAGCGGGGGTGAGGGAGTAGTGGGGGAGTAGGGGGTCAGAACAAGGACAGGGGAAGAAGAAGAGTCCCCCTGACGACATTTTAACGGGAACAGGAAGTGGGCGATTGAGGCCTGTCTTGTTCAAGCCAGGTATGACACGGTATAAACGCCTACGTAAATTCAATTTACTCTTTCCTCCCCGGCCGACATAAACCAAGATTCAATTTCACTACGATTGCAAAAGGGGCTAACTAAGAACTTGAACTGGGATACGTACTATCACCATGACCTGACCTGATTTAATCTTGTTAAGTACAGGATCAATAAATAAATAAGAGATTGTTCTAGCATTTGCGTTAAACAATTGGCCACAAGGATTGTTGGTTCTAATACAAGGTGTAGTAAGGGAAACCTAAATTGCCTCCAGTAGTCTAAATTGCCCAATAAATGTCAATTTCACCCTGTCAAACTGTGAACTCAGTGGAGGTGAATACCAAAATTCTGCAGACCCCTTCTTTGTAAAACAACAGAAAAGAGCTGTGAGCATAAAAAGTTAGATGGAATTCATTTTCTTTGATTCACTGCAATGATGCATTTAATCCAGTTTCTTTAATAGACAACAAAAAAAACTCTTCTCTGTGTTAGAAATGAGTGTAGAGGAAGAGAGCCAGTGGCTGCTGGATGGTGGAAACCTCTTCTTTGGGCTGGTTTTCCGGATACAGATTCAGCCTTCTCCTGGACTAATCCCCATTGAACATGCTTTTTAGTCTAGGAGTAGACTATTCCTGAGAAATAGTATCTCTCTGTCAATTTGAGCCTCGTCTCCAGGCTCAAATTGCTGGTGCATAGAGCCTGGTAACAACAGCTTGAAAGGGGTGTGGTGAATTAGCTGTATTAGATGGGACTTTGAAAAATGGCGAAAATCGTCAATCAAAATAAATGTTAAATCCCATTGACCATATTATTTTTGGGAAGCCCAACTGATTCTGGGTTTGGGCATATACAGTTTGTATGTGAAAACTATTTATCGAAGATGTATACTTTCAGATTTTCCAAACTCACATAAACCTTGTTTAAATCACTTGTGCTGCTCACGCCTTGAAGTCCACAATGTAGTGGGGAGGTTTCTGAAGGTTATGATAGATGGTGATTGAATGAGAGATCAGCCAATTAAAACGGGCAGTTGCTTTGTCCGCTCCTTCAATAGACTTCCAGTCAAGTCCCGTTCTGAGGCACTGTAAAATCAGACGGTTCGACAGACAGAGCCGGCTAGTGGACGAGATTACAAAGCAGTACATTATGGCTAGCCTAGTGGATGAGTTATTTTACCATAGAGTGTAGGAGCTGGGTACGGGAGGTACTGGGGCTGGAGAAGAAGCTGTGCTGAGGTACCAGGTACTCATCTGCGTCCACAGCTTCCTCCATGTCCTCTCCACTGATTAGGCTCTGGTAGAACTTGGTGTCTGTGGGACTTGGGAGGTGCATTCGGTCATCACCCTGGAAGAGACACATGCATCAGCACCCAAAGACCAGTCCGAAAGAATTATAGAGTAGGTACGTGTTTTGTTCATTAAACTTACAGTGGCTGAGTGAGTTGAATCGGTTTGTGTGGTCTGTGACTCCACAGTAATTCATGACAATGAGTTACACCGCTCACCTGGATGACAAGGTAACGTGGGGGATCCCGCGCCATCTTGGAAAACTCAGCTATCAGCTCCCGGAAACGAGGCCTGCTGTCTGCGTCGATCATCCAGCATTTGACCATGATCATGTAGACGTCTATGGTACAGATGGGGGGCTGGGGCAGCCGCTCCCCTTTCTCCAGCACCCCTGCTATCTCATTGGCCGGGATGCCGTCATAGGGCTTGGTCCCAAACGTCATCAGCTCCCACGCGGTCACACCTAAACAGAGGTACAGTGAAATAGATCAGAGGCACAGTCAATGACCTAATCTCAGTTAAAAGCGTTCATTACTGTCACAATGAACTGTTTTCACTTGTGGGAATTGGCCTGTTTGGATAGGGCTAAATTGAAATGTTTCTTACAGAAGAAATATGAAAAGCATATGCATAACCATGGTAGCAAATGAAAGGGAACAGTTTGGAGATGATGGGACAATTGCTAGACCAAAGGTGAGGACACAACAGTCCACCTGACACAAGACTGAATCCAAACATTTCACTGTTGATTTTATGTGCATTTGACATTTACTGTACTTTTCATCGCATTTGTTGATATCAAAATCAGAAAATACTCTGGATACATTCAGTACCATGATAAGAATATTCCTGGAAATGTGGGGTAGGTGCAACATAAGACAGAAACATGACATGGGATTGACTGAGAGGACTAACTGGTGTCTCCAAGTGGCTACACACTTCTCTAAAGTGTACATTGTTCCTAAGTAATTTCAACCCACTTTTATGGCTCAAAGTCTTCAACTATAAAGTGCTTTTTTGAGCTCTCTCAGCTGTGCCGTTGAGGAACTAGAGCAAGCACACTTGTAGTTGTTTTGTTTGGAACGCAACCCTGCATCTCCGCCTTCACACAATTACTGTTGTTGTTTACGCAATCCAAAAATGGCGTCATTCATAGCATGTTACTGTACACCCACTGCATTCCAATTTATGCGCTTGTCAGTGCACAAACCTGCCATTTTCAACCCGTATAGAGGTACAAGTGTAAAGGGCTACTTATAGTGGCATAGAAACAATCCCTGTTAAAGTTAAATAACTAGGGAACATTACTTTGTTTTTATTCCAGAAAAGCTGTTAGGCAGAAACCAACAATGTCAAGTTACTTTCTAAAAAAAACCACAGAGTCAACATCAGTGAGTTGGATGTGTCCTTAGGAGTGGGAGTTGCCAGGTTCCGTTGGTGTTGGATCAGTTTGAAAGAGAAGAGGAGGACCAGCAAAAGGAAAAGAGGAGAGGAGGATAGAAAGGGGGGCTTAGGAGGGCTGGCGGGTGGTTCTGCCAGGGCCTGCTGATGTCTTTGCCTTGTAGAGTAGAAAACACAACTTCAGGGAACCGGATCTGGAGACCGGCCCACAGAGCAGAGTGTGTGTGTGCGTGCATGCATCCAAACTGTGTGTCCAAACCAGGGGTGGTGTGTGTTAGGGACATTGGTTTGAGGTGGAGGATTCAACATTGTAAGATATCAGACCTTCAGGACCTGCCGGTGTAAAGTTAGATCAGCGATACCAGATACCCGTTTCTCTAATCTCCCAGATACTCAAAAACCCAATACTCCTATCTGGACCTGATTTGAACAGTTCTGATTAAGTACATGATCCAGAAACAATATTTATGCATCTGGATTAACACAAGCACTGTGGTTAATTCCAGCATTGACATGCATTGCTGTACATCCGGTTTTGATATATGTATGTTAAATGGATTCGTGCATTAATCCTATTAAATCGTGTGGGTATGTGGGTTCCTGACCATAGCTCCAAACATCACTCTGATGTGTGTATTTCCTGTGGAGGATGGACTCCAGTGCCATCCATTTGATTGGTACCTGCAAAGAGAGGGCTCTTATGAGTTAGGGTTCACAAACTGAGGTAGTTCTTCCAGATGACCAAGACAACATTAGGTATTTAGGTAAAGTATAGCAACTGTGTTATCGATAGACTATATTAGGTCGGGATGGAAATAGTAACATAAATCACCATCGTACAGAAAAGAAAGAAAAAAACGGGACCATAATATTATATTTACTTGGCAAAAAAACGTGTTCCTTGCGTTACATTTTTCACAGTAATTCAATTCAATCAGTAATGAGGGGAATGAGGAGCAGACCTTTCCTCCGTCTGCGTGGTACTCCTTCTCGTCAGCGTTGAGGAGTTTGGCCAGGCCAAAGTCCGTGATCTTGACGTGCTGAGGGGTCTTCACCAGGACGTTCCTCGCTGCCAGGTCACGGTGCACCAGGTGACGCTCCTCCAGGTAGCTCATCCCCTGAGGCCAACCACAGGTCAAAGGATCAAATGAGGAGGTAGAAGCGAATGAGTGAGTCTATGGCCATACATGGGCCCTGTTTTAGAGGATTCTAACTGTATTCAAACAGAGCGATAGGGCTACAGCACTTTATAGTGACTCATTGTATTATTGTTTTAAAAAGGTCAACAAGATGTCAAGTGAACGTTGAACTGTAGGTGTCTATAGGAGTGTATGGACATACACGGCCTTTCCGGACTTTCCACTGACTCACTGTTTGATTAAGTTTTAATCCACTACACTGTGACTCATGGGTAGTCTTAAAGGGCCAGAGTTTTGGTCAAGTCACATGGTTAGGAAAGAGGTCCGTGCCTTATCATAGTCTGGGTGCCACGTTCCAGTTTCGCCATTTATGCCTAACCCCGTCATGATCGCTGTGTGACAAGACAGCAACAAGTTTTCTAAATCAAACACAGACTGACACCAGATCTGTATAATTATGCTGCAGAGCATGACAGACGACTTCAGGACAGGAAGTGCACCCAGCATTTTGTGGTTTGAAATTCCAAATGTAGCCGTAACAAGAGTAAAAAAAAGAATATGAATTTTCACAAACACACTTTTCTTTTGGTTAGTTGGAAAAACAACAGCGTCTTGGAAATTCACTACATTGAATGGACACATACTGCCCGGTCGCTTAAATGCACCATAGTCTTACCTTGGCGATCTGCACACACCAGTTGAGGAGGTACTGGGATCCGATGTTGTCCTTGTTCTCCTTGACGTAGTCCAGCAGACAGCCGTAGGGCATGAGCTGGGTGACCAGCTGCACTGTGGAGGTCAGGCAGATGCCCAGCAGACGACACACATGGGGGTTGTCCACGCTGGCCATCACATAGGCCTCCTATAGTCGGTTAGATATAGTACCAACATTTATTCCAGGGCAGTATAGTACAGTATACCGCCTTTAGGGCTAGTGATGCTGGCATCATTCTAGTGTGCGCTCATAAAACTCAATAATGATATCTAAACATGAACCATTTCAACAACTGACAGCTTGAAGACAATGTACGCTTATGAGCCAGATACGTAAACGTGCAAGACCTTTTCTTTAAGAAAGCTCTTGACCTTCGTGGTAAGAGGTCAAGAGAAACATCACTGCAAAAACCTCAGCTGTCCATGCACTCTAAATCCTGAAACGGAATATTCACAGGACCGTGCCAGACCTGTGCTCAAGTCATATTTGATATCTTTCAAATACTTAGGGCGTTTGATTGAGCCTGCCTGGAGTGCTAGATCGGTGGGGCATGAAGTTGGACTATTCTATTGGTTCCACTGCGCCAGGAAAGCTCAATCAAGTGCAGCCAACAGCCAAAGTATTTCCGAATACTTTATGAACCCAGGTCTGGACTGTGTTTTTTTTTTTTAAACTGCGGTTACTGGAAAAGATTTTAGATTTCATTCCAGAAAACCTTAACCTTGAATTAGTATCCTCCTCCCACTCCCCAACCCTGGTCCAAACCTTCTCAATGAGTTAATCTCATTTCCTACGCTCCCACTGAGAAAATGACTTCTAGAAACCTGACACCATTTCCCATTTTCTAACTAAATGTTGTCATTATTTCAGCTTCTTCCTGAATTGATGAGCATGTGCTTGGAATTAGTGTCCAGTGACATGCAATAGTGGCTGTATAGGCTTCTCAATAACATATTATGCCGCTAAATTAGGTCAAAAAAACAAATTTGCCAACAAATGTTTCGTTTGAAAGTGCTTGTGCAGTGTGGTATGTATACCATACTGTGCTTAATAGCACTAATTTAGATTCTACTGTAAATCAGATATAGAATGTCTTTGGAAGATATTCGGAAGATACCAGTTCTAACTCCCATGAACAAACATCTTTAAGCAGGGATGCCAACCCTGGGCCTTGAGGGCCGAAACATTTCTGGATTGTGTTTCTACCAGCCTTTTCTAAGAGTGAAGTGACATAGAGTGATATAACTCACGTCCAAGATCTCCCTGTTGGCTTTAGGTGATGTGGCCTCTCTTAAAACCTTAATGGCCACAGGAATCTTCACGTCCTCTCCTTCAGGGACCCACAGACCCTGCACGACACAGACACACACACACACACACACACACACACACACACACACACACACACACACACACACACACACACACACACACACACACACACACACACACACACACACACACACACACACACACACACACACACACACACACACACACACACACACACACACAAAAGTACAGATGTTTTCATGCCATGTCAAGAGGTCAGGAAAAATTCCAGGCACTAAATAATCATAAGAAAAATGAGTGTACATGAATAATTTCTTAAAGGTTTTGGTTCGTTACAGTGGAACATGGGAACGGCAAACGAACTGGTAGTTACTGTGGACTGGATTATGACGCAGGATGTGGTACGTTAAATATGTGGCTGTTAATTGCAAAATTGACAACAGACGTAGATGTGGTTAAAGGGTGTTGGTTTCATACGCAGTCGTAACACACATTCCCATAAGCTCCTTCACTACAGTACAATCCAAGACACTGGAGTTCTCTGAACGAAATCTAGAAGAAGTTAGCGCTTGTATTTACCTTGTAGACAGTGCCGAAGGCCCCTGATCCCAACACTTTGATCTTCTTAAACTCGGTCTCTTTGAGAATGCGGAGCAGAGCCTGGTTGGGGGCCTCACCACTGGGGGTCAACGGTTCAACTAACTGTAGAATAGCAATAGATGCGGATAAGGACGGTTTACTTTGATGCACTATCAACGATGACTACATTCCCTCTGTAGAAAGCCCTCAGTGTCTGCCTCTCACCTCTCTCTCCTGGAGTAGTCTTCGCAGGGTTCTCTTCCTCTTGATGTGGCGTCGCCTCAGTAACACAAAGACAGACAGGCCCATGATGAGGAAGGCAAGCAGCCCACCCACCACACCAGCCGCGATCACCGATAGGCCAGAGTTACTGCATGGGAGACGGGTGGTAACCAAACAACGCAGAGAAAAAAGAAACGACACACAAATGATAACTGTTCATTAGCTTAGTGAACTGAGTGTTTCTAAGTTTGAATACAATTGGAACAGTACCATTGTAAGTTACTGTTCGAGATAAGAGTCAATTGCTTACCCTATAGACTGACAGCCTCTCAGTCCAGGACCGGTGCATCTGTAAACACATAACGCACGTATGAACACGTGTCCGTTCCAACACCTCTACATCATTTTTTTTACTGAGACATTTCATTTTTAATATTCAAATGGGATGCAAGTGTCTGTATTTGTGTATTGCGGTATTTATGCGGTTGTGACAGATTCCTTCACTTACCCCTGGGTACAGTTCTGGTGGCACAGCTGGCACACCTTCATCTTATCTGCATACTTCCAGATGAAGGTGTTCTTGCCCCCTGCCACCCCTGGCACCCCTCTAGGGCACCCTAGGACACAGTTGTTGCCGTCTTTGAAGTTAGCGCACTGGGTACACTGCTCTTGGCCCTGAAAGGGAGAGAAGAGGATAGCAAGACCTTGTATTACATACACATCTAAAAGAAACAACTGTGTGGAGACATACTTTATTTAACAGACACAACTATTGTATAATAATAGCATGCTAGAGAAATACATTGTGCCTACTGTGCTGGGACATGGCATGGAGATGGACACATAGTATATTAAGCAATAAGGCACGGGGGTGGTAGGGAAAGGGGGATACCTAGTCAGCTGTGCAATTGAATGCATTCAACTGAAATGTGTCTTCCGCATTTAACCCAACCCCTCTGAATCAGAGAGGTCCGGAGGGCTGCCTTAATCGACATCACCGTCATCAGCGCCCGGGGAACAGTGGATTAACTACCTTGTTCAGGAGCAGAACCTTGTCAGCGCTGGGATTCGATCCGACAACTTTTCGGTTACTGGCCCAACGCTCCTCCCCGCTAGGCTATCTGCCGCCCCTATATGGTCAATATACCACGGCTAAGGGCTGTTCTTATGCACGACGCAATGCCTGGATACAGCCATTAACCGTGGTACACTATACCTACAAAAGTATGTGGACACCCCTTCAAATTTGTGGATTAGGCTGTTTCAGCCACACCCATTGCCGACAGGTGTATAAAAGGTGTATAAAATCGAGCAAACAGTCATGCAATCTGCATAAATTAAGAGCTAAGCGACTTTCAACGTGGCACCATCATAGGATGCCACCTTTCCTACAAGTCAGTTTGTCAAATTTCTGTCTTGCTAAAGCTTTCCCAGTCAACTGTAAGTGATGTTATTTTGAAGTGGACATATCTAGGAGCAACAACGGCTCAGCCGCGAAGTGGTAGGCCACACGAGCTCACAGAATGGGACCACTGAGTGCAAAAAATTGTCTGTCCTCAGTTGCAACACTCGGTGGTCTCGTTCTGTGAGTTTGTGTGGCCTACCACTTCGCAACTGAGCCGTTGTTGCTCCTAGACATTTCCACTTCAAAATAACAGCACCTACAGTTTACTTTTCCTCTTCAAAATAACAGCACTTACAGTTTTCCTTTCCTCTTCAAAATTTCAGCACTTACAGTTGACCATGGTCTGGGCCTGTTTCTCATGGTTTGGACTAGGCCCCGTAGTTCCAGTGAAAGGAAATCTTAACGCTACAACATACAATGACATTCTAAATGATTCTGTGCTTCCAACTTTGTGGCAACAGTTTGGGGAAGGCCCTTTCCTGTTTCAGTATGACAATGCCCCCTGGCACAAAGTGAGGTCCATACAGAAATGGTTTGTTGAGATTGGTGTGGAAGAACTTGACTGGCCTGCACAGAGCCCTGACCTCAATTCCATCAAACATCTTTGGGATGAATTGGAACGCCGACTGCGAGCTAGGCCTAATCGCCAAACATCAGTGCCCGACCTCACAAATGCTCTCAGTGTTCCAACATCTAGTGGAAAGCCTTCCCAGAAGAGTGGATGGAGGCTGTTATAGCAGCAAAAGGGGGGACCAACTCCATATTGATGCCCATTATTTTGGCCATATCGTGTATATTGGCCATATACCACAAACCCGAGGTGCCTTATTGCTATTATAAACTGGTTACCAATGTAATTAGAGCAGTATACCTGATTTACCGCGGCTCTCAGCCAATCAGCATTCACGGCTCGAACCACCCAGTTTATAATATAGAGACAAATACTTAGACATAGAATAAATATAAGAGACACACATACTGGTCCAGTGCAGGTCTGGGTTCCATTGAGGAGCTGGCACTCAGGATGACATTCCACACACGTCTTATTCACTTCAGTCTCACGTGGCTCCCTGCAGAATGAGGACAAAACGTCAGCATGTAGCATATTTCCACTACCCCAGTCCCAGATCTGTTTGCGCTGTCTTGCCAACCTTTATTGTCATCGTCCCATAGGAGTTGCTAAGACATTACAAACAGATCTGGGAGCAGGCCATACTTCCTACTTGTTCAACATTTGATTTTAGGTGGTTCCATTTGCAGATGGTTGCATTGATCCCTTTCCTCATAGCAAGAGTTCCATTGTAAGCAAGGTGACACTCAATGTTTGACAGAGGAGACTCCGAAGTTAAATATCTATGAGTTAAGTGCTCCCATTCCAGCTGAGAGGACTGTCTTCTCATGAATTGGGTTAATTGCCGCCTTACTGCCTTAAGAACTTCTTACATGTACTCCTGATGGCAAGTCTTCTGTCTGGTTTTACTATTTCATTCCATGCAAAACTGCATCTTGCAAAATACCCATGTTCAATTGATAGCTTGAGTTGCCAATAGTTTTCTTTGCCAAGTGTACAAAAAGTTCATTTCATGCTTCTTCACTGCTTCAGCTTTGCAGAATCAGGTCCCTTTAATTGTATAAATGGGGAACAGACAAGGGATCCTCCCTCACCCCTCTAGCAGGTTACAGGAGTCTACACAGCTTCCTGTTCGGCTGTAGTCCTGACAGGCGAAACACATGGTGGGTCCAGGTCCCCAGCAGCCATATCTGGTACACATTGTGTCACATGTGTTGTTCTGCAGCCCTGCAAACACACATGCACAAACACATAGATATCGACACAAAATCATTGTTTTAACCAAGAGATAAAGTATATATAGTATTCAAAATATCCTTTTGACTTTTCACACAACCTTGTACAAGCAACAAGCTAGCGTCCATTTCCTAGTTCTCCCACACTTTCACAGTTTTATGGCCACAACAATAGAGATTGGCATGGGCCAATATTAATCTCAGAGCCACATACCCCGATGTGGCCTTTGTTTTAGTAAACACAGAGCGTCGTGTTATCACCCTTTTATTACGGGCTCGAGTTGTTTATGTGACATTATGGTGTTGACTGTTGGTGTTTGTTGCGACTGCTCTTGTTTGCTGCTGTTCCTTTTTTTTGTTGTTGGTGTTATGTGACCACACACGTCAATATAATGACTTTATGATTTACCGCATGCGGCTGCGTGGGCATTGCTCTCCAGCTGTATGGTCTGCCTGTCGGACTTGAACAGCTGCTTCCAGTGGCGCTTCTTGGTGTAGCAGAGGTTGGAGTTCCTGGTGATGACCACATCTCCATCGCTGATCTCCTTCAGCGAGCGAAGGCCCAGGTGGGTGATGGTTAGCTGGGTTATGGCCAAGCTCACTGTACCACTTGAGGAGGGAGAGAGAGGAGAGGGGAGTGAGAGGGAGACACTTCATTTTTTTTAGAAGTTCCAGGTGGCTATTAAGGGCTTGACCAGCTCACTACTGCCACTCTATAATATAATAATGCGGAGACTGAACAGTTACTGTTACTTACTGTTTGGTCCGTCCTCTAATAATCTCCAGGTTTTCAAAGGGACTTAGGGATGTCATGTTCTCGGGCCAGTTCTGAATCAGCAGATAGCCTGGATGTTTGTTTTTATAGAACGGGAAGGAAAAAAAGACAATTCAAATACATATGAATGTAAAATAATCAACAACATGGCTCTTTTGGTAACCTTTTAGTATAGTTAATAGACTAGTCTGCACTGCCTCTTACCAGTGATTTCTCTGACCGTCTTGAAAACGTCTAGCTTGGCAGGATCCATCTTTGGTGCTTTGGTAAATGGGTCCCTGTGAATAGCAAGAACTGTGAAATGTATCTGCCATATTCACAAATACAAATACAACACATTAAGTGTGATGTAAAAAACGAGTCAGTTCTTACTCAACAGGCTCTTAGGTCTTATTCTATATGTTCTTAACACTTACCCATGAATAGACGTGTAGATAATAGCAATGTTCCCATTGATTTTGGTGCAGTTTTTGAATGTGTCAATGTTGGTGGCGTTGATTGACAGAATTTTGTCAAGTTTCCCCATTCCAAGTCCATTGCAAACTGTGAAAATTAGTAATATGTTAATAAAAACAAACGTGGCATCTATTTTTTTTTTTTTTTAATTTTACCCCTTTTTCTCCCCAATTTCATGGTATCCAATTGTTTTAGTAGCTACTATCTTGTCTCATTGCTACAACTCCCGTACAGGCTCGGGAGAGACGAAGGTTGAAAGTCATGCGTCCTCCGATACAGAAACCAACCAAGCCGCACTGCTTCTTAACACAGCACGCATCCAACCCGGAAGCCAGCCGCACCAATGTGTCGGAGGAAACACTGTGCACCTGGCAACCTTGGTTAGTGCGCACTGTGCCCGGCCTGTCACAGGAGTCACTGGTGCACGATAAGACAAGGACATCCCTACCGGCCAAGCCCTCCCTAACCCGGACGACGCTAGGCCAATTGTGCGTTGCCCCACGGACCTCCCGGTCGCGGCCGGTTACGACAGAGCCTGGGCACGAACCCAGCATCTCTGATGGCACAGCTGGCGCTGCAGTACAGCGCCCTTAACCACTGCGCCACCCGGGAGGCCCGGCATCTAATTTCTTTGCCACACTATGTTTGAGAAATCACAAGCCAGAAAACGAACGTAGTGCAGTTTTGTTGTGGCAGTATCAACTGTACCTTTGGGGCACAGTCCATCACACTTCTTGCACTTCCTGACTCCTCCCTCGTCCACTTCGTACGTGTCACCACTGCATGTCCGAACGCACGCTCCATGGTCTGTCACCACATAATTATCTGAGGGGGAAAAAACAGAATATATAACAAATCTATGTAATGCATTGTGTACTGTGTATAAGACAGTATTGTATGCATGGCAGTGTCTGAGAGCTGATTCTAACAGCCTGGAGAAAGTAGAGGCGTCTATAGTATTAGCACTCTCTGAACCTAAATCCTTTTTTCCCCCCGTTTATGCAATTTCTGATTCAACTCAGAGAGACTGGCACAGACTGACTGACTTAGAGTAATACACCAGAATATAGGCCAGCGTTTTCCAACTCCAGTCCTTGACCCCCCCCATAGCTTCTAATGAATCCTTATATCCTTTATCATATACAGTAGCCTCATAGAAGAGGTCATAAGGGGACGTGGATGGAACATGTGGGTTTTCTTACGAGGGCAGGTCTTGACGCAGGTGGCCCCGAAGTTGTACTTCCCGTCTGGATTGTTGACTAGTTGGTGAAGGTTGCGGTCGTAGAGCAGGAGGCGCGGACACGAGTCTTTACACGTCCCATCATCCTGAAAGTCCCGGCAGGCCTACGGCACCAAACAGGGCTATGTTCATTAAGCAGCAAACCAAAGACAACAGACAAACAGGAAATGGACTACCTGAACCTGTCCAATAAGAAATGCTTGTTTTCACTTTCCGCTGCAAAAATGTTTTAAAATGTTACATGTCCTAATAAATACGGCCCAGCCATCATAGACAGAGCAATAGGACCATAACAGACCCGTATGCACAGATTATAACACTGCATTGCTATTTCACGGCTCAGCTTAGCCAGAGAGGAATAGGTGACGCTGGCTTAGCTTCCCAGCTGGGGACTAAGCCTGATTCTCAAGGCACTGTCAAAAAGCAGGGTTTAATCAGTGATAGAAAGGGTCACCGGATACAAAAGCAATACAATTTGGTTTTAATCATAAAGTGGATAGAAAACAGTGGTACTGGTGTAAAGTATGTTGGTCACCAGCCAATAAGACAAAAGGGAGCATCATAAGACAGAAATAATGATGTGTGAAATGTGAAATGCAATGTGTCTGTTTCCTAACACATTTATTGGGTGAAGAAATAACTACAAAATAAAAAATGTTGTTTTAAATTAATTAATTAATTTTATTTAACCTTTATTTAACTAGGCAAGTCAGTTAAGAACAAATTCTTACTTACAAAGACGGCCTAGTATATGTAGTATATGTGAGAGATGCCATTCTTGACCTATGACTAGCCAGGGTTTTGTCAGACCACGTGACCTGACCAGGGGAAACTCTGGACCCTACTTAAAGCCTAACTGAAGCCCAGAATTGTTCATGGTCACTCCTGTCCCACCCTATGACACCAGTACAATATGAAGGTGGAATCTGTCTCTGCCACTTGTGAAAGTGGCGTGTCTGTCTGTCGGTCTGTCTCTCACCAGCCGCTCTAGGTCTGGGTCAGATACAGTGTGAAGATGGGTTAGGGTTATGGTTAGGGTCTCTCACCAGACAGTCTGTAGGTCTGGGTCAGATACAGTGTGAAGATGGGTTAGGGTTATAGTTAGGGTCTCTCACCAGCCGCTCTAGGTCTGGGTCAGATACAGTGTGAAGATGGGTTAGGGTTATAGTTAGGGTCTCTCACCAGACAGTCTGTAGGTCTGGGTCAGATACAGTGTGAAGATGGGTTAGGGTTATGGTTAGGGTCTCTCACCAGACAGTCTGTAGGTCTGGGTCCAGTGCAGCCTGCAGCACAGTGTTCGTTGCAGCAGTCGATGGGAGACGGACCCTTACACCTCTTAGAGCACTGCTGGGCACAGTTCAGCTTCGTCACTAGACGGAAGGAAAACAGCATCAGTAATGTGCAAGTGCCAGTTATGATATCATACAACTAAGCCCTTGTTTTTGTCTTACGGTATACCTTTCAACAATATTAGAGTCTGGTTTACAGACTTACATGTCTGGCAGTGTTCTGGGCCGGGCGCCCAACATGAACCATTGAAGCATCCAGGATCACAATTTTTACCTACAGAAAATATATCAAAATAATTATTCAAGAACTCTGCAACTTCAGTGTACTTTAATACTTTATAGTGTACTTCAGTATTTTAATGTTCAATAAAGCAAAGTTGGAGTTTTTGATTAGTTGAAAGTTAAACATGACTAAACTGTTGGCTGCGCTGGGTGAAGCAGCTTCCTGTTAATATCTAACAACATGAACAAATCTAGCCTCAAGCGTGTATAAAAACACAAAACATTGAATGGGATTATGGTAGGCGCATTTATGTGACACATTGTTTCATGTGCTGTAACAGGAGCTCCTTACAGAGACGATTTCTGTTGGGTTCAGGTAACTGCATGTTGGGTTTGCTGTCAATGTCCACGATGTCCAACCACTGGATGGTCTCCACGTTACACAGCTGGTTGCCTGAGAACTTCACTCCTCCTTTCAGGATCTCTGGAAAATGGAGAGAGATGCGTTTATTTTCAGATGGATGTTGAATGTTGATGTGAATTAATCAATGTAATAAAACAGTGTAGATAACCTAGCTCCAGCTCCAAAAGCATCCCTAACCCTAGCTTCATGTCCACATTCTGGTTCAACCCTAACCCTAGCCTCAACCCTAACCCTAGCTTCATGTCCACATCGTGGTTCAACCCTAACAATAGCCTCAACCCTTAACCCTAGCTTCATGTCCACATTGTGGTTCAACTCTAACCCTAGCCTCAACCCTAACCCTAGCTTCATGTCCACATCCTGGTTCAACTCTAACTCTAACCCTAGCCTCAACCCTAACCCGAGCTTCATGTCCACATCCTGGTTCAACTCTAACTCTAACCCTAGCCTCAACCCTAACCCGAGCTTCATGTCCACATCCTGGTTCAACTCTAACTCTAACCCTAGCCTCAACCCTAACCCGAGCTTCATGTCCACATCCTGGCTCAACTCTAACCCTAGCCTCAACCCTAACCCTAGCTTCATGTCCACATCCTGGTTCAACTCTAGCCTCAACCCTAACCCTAGCTTCATGTCCACATCCTGGTTCAACCCTAACCCTAGCCTCAACCCTAACCCTAGCTTCATGTCCACATCCTGGTTCAACCCTAACCCTAGCCTCAACCCTAACCCGAGCTTCATGTCCACATCCTGGCTCAACTCTAACCCTAGCCTCAACCCTAACCCTAGCTTCATGTCCACATCCTGGTTCAACTCTAGCCTCAACCCTAACCCTAGCTTCATGTCCACATCCTGGTTCAACCCTAACCCTAGCCTCAACCCTAACCCGAGCTTCATGTCCACATCCTGGTTCAACTCTAACCCTAGCCTCAACCCTAACCCTAGCTTCATGTCCACATCCTGGTTCAACTCTAACCCTAGCCTCAACCCTAACCCTAGCTTCATGTCCACATCCTGGTTCAACCCTAAACCTAGCCTCAACCCTAACCCGAGCTTCATGTCCACATCCTGGTTCAACCCTAACCCTAGCCTCAATCACAACCCTTGCTTTATGTACACAACCTGGTTACGCCCTAACCATGGCCTCAATCACAACCCTAACACTAGCTTCATGTACACAACCTGGTTAAGCCCTAACCCTAGCCTCAATCACAACCCTAGCTTCATGTCCACATCCTGGTTCAACCCTAACCCTAGCCTCAATCACAACCCTAACCCTAGCTTCGTGTCCACATCCTGGTTCAACCCTAACCATAGCCTCAATCACAACCCTAACACTAGCTTCGTGTCCACATCCTGGTTCAACCCTAACCATAGCCTCAATCACAACCCTAACCCTAGCTTCGTGTCCACATCCTGGTTCAACCCTAACCATAGCCTCAATCACAACCCTAACCCTAGATTCGTGTCCACATCCTGGTTCAACCCTAACCATAGCCTCAATCACAACCCTAACACTAGCTTCATGTACACAACATGGTTAAACCCTAACCCTCAACCACAACCCTAACCCTTGCTCCAGCTGCCACCCGACCTTAGCTTATAACAAGGGCTCAGAGTTTCCCTGGTTTGGTTCTAGTACGTGAGAAGGCACACAGTGACCAGTCATTATGCGGCTGGGTACAGCGACTGCCTGGGCAGAGCAGGGACAGGCCTAGAGACTGACCTGTGAGGCTGGTCAGAGGCAGCTCGGTGGTGCCTGCTCCCATTGACTTATTATGGTTCATCAACACAGCCAGGGCAAAGCCATCGTTGTAGAGAGTGTGGCCTCGGATGATGCGCAGGTTGTCCAGGGGAATCCTGTTGGCTGTGTTGAGGGCGATCAGAACATAGCCACCCACCTCCTGAATGGACTGTGGACAAACAAGGAAACATTTGGGTTAGGCCTTGTCTTCACACACTATACCAGGGGTGAACAACTTCAGACCTAGAGGCTCCAGCTCAGGTCCTACTGGTTTTCACCTGTCTATAACGTCATAGCTAGACAAGGTTCACAGAAGGTTACCACCGGTAACCCACTGAACCTAGTCACAAGTATGAGCGCAACCTAAGAGACTATCTCAACTGAAGCTATAAGGCTCTATTGAGGTGTTTTGGACAGCTTACCCGTTGAAATAGCTTTGGACCATGCCCGGAGGTTAAAACAAGATTTGTTTTGCGGCTGTGATGTTTTCATCCAGTAATGCTTTCTCCAAACAAAGGGGTTCCTTACCTGTAGCCTGGTCCCAGGACTGTTTGTGCCATCTTGACATCTCCTATGGTCATTGTTCATGGGAGCTGACAAGACAGCGCAAACAGATCTGGGACCAGGCTAACGTTCCTTTTATCTTACCCTGAGGAAAGACAGATCATGGTGGTCTTCCATGTGTGTGACCTCCAGGTTCTCCAGGACAATGGTACAATTGCTGTAGGTCTTGACCATGTTCAAGTAGTGGCCCTCTTTTGACCCCAGAAGGCTGAACCGGTTAGTGATGCCCTGGCATACTGGGGGGGGGGAGAGAAGATGATTAGAAATCATCCAGGAAAGTAGAAGACAGATCACCTGAGTGAAAAGTGACCATACTTGAATTTCACAATGAACATGGAAAAACTGCTGCCTTGATCCAGACAGGAATATCTTAGCTACCAAGCACCCTTACATGGATAGTGATATTCATCATGCATAGTCACTGTTAAAATGTACACTGGCATACCCAAGACAACAAAGTACACCGACTCTCTGATTCACTTCTGCCTCTCTTTACACACGTGTGTCAGAGGAGCTTAAGTTGTCTTGTTTCTTTGTTTGTAGGTGTGAGCTGTGCTGTGCACAGTCATACTTTGGTTCATTCAATAGCATTAAATAGCTGAGCTGGATTGAATCTAGAATGGGAAATTGATCCCTACGATGCTGCCGCTTACTCATGAGTCGCTGTGTGCTCTGAGCTCGCCGACCATATTTATCTTGGCCCAGACTCTTTCCACTGCTATTCTGGCTAGTTAAAACAAATGCCTTGAGTTTCTGCACCGTGTCAACTCTGTGCAGAAATATTTTGAGTTACTCTTCACAAACAGGCGTTTCATGGGGATTATTATCTATTCCACTCATCTCCCTGTCACAACTAAGAATATTGGCAACATTAAAGGGACGTTATCGGTCCATGAATGCAGCATCTTCTGGAGTTTATGAAGCGACGGGTTTTGGAGTTAGATAACAATGATTATTTAAAGGTCTTGAACAGTCAAAATCATGTTTTTCATGAAATTGGTTGGAATTTAGATGAAACCAGATCAAAGTATGATGACCAAAGTATGAAAAATGACTGTTGCTTCTACATTGATGAAGTTTGATCATAAAGTTACTGGTCCCCCTCTCAATTAACTTGTCAGGGATCTGGAGGGAGATACACCGTCCTCCATTTCAAACACTTGGATTCAGGAGGCGGGATTACTAAAGGAATAGGGTGACATCACCCTAATGCTAATTTTATTAAACCAATGGCAACATGATATTCTCTTACCTAATTTAAATAAGTACTGCCTTGTAAACAACATCTGAGAAGGTGTGTTTGTGGAGGGGCGTGGTTTAAAGAGCTATGTAGCTATTTTACTGGTGCCAACATTTGACTGTAGGGTGTCTGTCAGCAAATATAATTAAAAGTTTACAATATTCATCTATGGCAAAGATATTTACATGTTTCCCCTTTCATCTGTGTCTGGTGTTAGCTAGTTACTGGCTAGCTAGTTCTTCAGCCAGCATGGAACAAAAGGGGGGGAAAGGTCATTCAAAACGCAGACAAGAAATTTATGGAGTGGTTAAAAAACAAGTTTTAATGACTCCAACCTAAGTGCATGTAAACTTCCGACTTCAACTGTATATATAGTTAACACATCTGTCAGTGCAGCTGTGAACCATATCACAAGAGATATGACAAACGGGAGATGTATACATACAGTTGAAGTTGGAAGTTTACATGCACTTAGGTTGGAGTCATTAAAACTTGTTTTTCAACCACTCCACAAATTTCTTGTTAACAAACTATAGTTTTGGCAAGTCGGTTAGGACATTTACTTTGTGCACGACAATACATTTTTCCAACGATTGTTAACAGAGATTATTTAACTTATAATTCACTGTATCACAATTCCAGTGGGTCAGAAGTTTGCATAAACTATGTTGACTGTGCCTTTAAACAGCTTGGAAAATTCCAGAAAATGATGTCATGGCTTTAGAAGCTTCTGATAGGCTAATTAAAATAATTTGAGTCAGTTGGAGGTGTACCTGTGGATGTATTTCAAGGCCTACCTTCAAACTCAGTGCCTCTTTGCTTGACATTATGGGAAAATCAAAAGAAATCAGCCAAGACCTTAGAAAAAAAATGTAGAACTCCACAAGTCTGGTTTATCCTTGGGAGCAATTTCCAAACGCCTGAAGGTACCACGTTTATCTGTACAAACAATAGTACGCAAGAATAAACACCATGGACCCACGCAGCCATCGTACCGCTCAGGAAGGAGACGCGTTCTGTCTCCTAGAGATTAACGTACTTTGGTGCGGAAGAACACCATCCCAACCGTGAAGCACGGGGTGGCAGCATGATGTTGTGGGGGTGCTTTGCTGCAGGAGGGACTGGTGCACTTCACAAAATAGATGGCGTCATGAGGCAGGAAAATTGTGGATATATTGAAGCAACATCTCAAGACATCAGTCAGGAAGTTAAAGCTTGGTCGCAAATGGGTCTTCCAAATGGACAATGACCCCAAGCATACTTCCAAAGTTGTGGCAAAATGGCTTAAGGATAACAAAGTCAAGGTATTGGAGTGGCCATCACAAAGCCCTGACCTCAATCCTATAGAAAATGTGTGGGCAGAACTGAAAAAGCGTGTGCGAGCAAGGAGGCCTACAAACCTGACTCAGTTACACCAGCTCTGTCAGGAGGAATGGGACAAAATTCACCCAACTTATTGTGGGAAGCTTGTGGAAGGTTACCTGAAACATTTGACCCAAGTTATACAATTTAAAGGCAAATACAAATACTAATTGAGTGTATGCAAACTTATGACCCACTGGGAATGTGATGAAAGAAATAAAAGCTGAAATAAATCATTCTCTCTACTATTATTCTGACATTTCACATTCTTAAAATAAAGTGGTGATCCTAACTGACCTAAGACAGTGCTTTTTTACTAGGATTAAATGTCAGGAATTGTGAAAAACTGAGTTTAAATGTATTTGGCTAAGGTGTATGTAAACTTCTGACTTCAACTGTATATAAAAAAATACATTTCAATGTTGTTTGAGTTGCTTTGTGTGTCACCAAATTTGATTGAGATGATTTTACTGCAATTCTGCATCCAAGTTTCTTGACATAGGTGTTTCAAAGAGCTCTCAGTCAAGGCCAGCTCATGAAAATAAACCTTTCGTCCACTCAGCTTGTCTTTTCAAAATTCATTGGTTGTTAGCCATGAGAGAAAAAGTTCTGTTTTATAGCATTTCTACACCCCCCCCGCCAAAAACATATATATATAATGGGTGATATTTTAGTCACTCAAAAGGCTATTTTCAGGACCTTTAAGACTTTTGTGGAAATTAAAGCTTGAGCCATATTGGAATACAACTCCCATTCTTGGCACAATTTAAAAAATGTATCAGGCTCTTCCAAGTGCTGATAACGTGTATGCACACACAGGCTCTAGCACCAACAATAGAGCCATTGAGCGAGCCAGGACAACAAACGCCTAAGATAAAAGGCTGATAATGCTGTATTCTACTCTTACATAACCCGTGTTCGGATAAGCCAAGGCAAGGAGGCAGTACTAGAGATAAGTATGCAGAGGAAGACAAGAGGATCCTTTACATAGTAGTAGAGACTGACTGAGGCAAAATGTGGGTCTGGAGGAAACAGGTCACCTTACTGACTTCCTGTTCATTCTGTCTGTATGTCCCTCGAGCTGGTCTGACAGGCTGTTGAGACTGACACTGTGACACTGTGAATCAGGGGCACATTTTATTTGATTTAACCTTTATTTAACTAGGCAAGTCGGTTAAGAACAATGACGGCCTACCGGGGAACAGTGGGTTAACTGCCTTGTTCAGGGGCAGAACGACAGAGTTTTACCTTGTCAGATTGGGGATTCGATCCAGATGAGGAAAGATGCATGGTTCCCCAAGCACCATCACACACTAAAGACCACAAGTGATCAACTATAGACGACTGTACAGTACAGAGTTAAATGTGGAATAAAATAACATTTGAACAAACAGAGTAGCCTTGGCTAGAACCAGGGAACATCCGCACCACAACACTTCACACTCAATAAGCAGCATTCTAACCAATCGCTCAAACAAAACTATCGTCGTGGTTGAGCAAGAGCGACACTACTTCACATTCTGGTAAATGTGTCCCTGGAGTCAGAGTAAGAGCTTTGGGACAAACAGGGAATTTACCTTCCTCAAATTCAAGTCAGTAGCTAGGTTTCCATCCAATTGGCGACAGATTGTCCTGCGAAGATTCTAAAATCCGCAAAAAGATCCCACCTTGTCTAGCGTATTTTGTTTTGTTGACATTTGGAAAGTTTACATCAGGCCTGTCATGACATTTTCTTATCAGACATGTTCTTTACTCGCATTAAATGGTTGGATGGGAACCTTCTGTAGTTGTAGTGTTCCTAAGAATACATTCCTAAACATGCCTGGTCCTGACAGCAAAGTCAGAACATGCACCAGAACTCAAGCGACAGCCTCAGCATAAGACACACCTTAATAACACAACACAATGCTCTCGTACACTGGCCTTTTCAATTCCAAGAATGGAGGAAATAAATATATCATTACTAAGGAGTATTATTCTAACAAAGCCTGTCCTCTTGAAATGATACAATATGGAACTTCATAAATGAACTGGCAACACAAATGTCAAAGCAAAATCTTACTCTATTTATTTACTCCTTCCATGGTACACTTCACTTGTTTGTTATTACTAGCTCTTGTGATCAGTTGATCTGTTTGTGCTGTCTTGCCAATTTATCTGGTCATTGTCTCGCAGAAAATGAAGGAGCTGGCAATATAGCACAAACAGATCTGGGACCAGGCTAGCGATGGGGCCAATCAGAGAGAGAGTATAGGACCTTGAACAGCTGTGTTCCTCGGTGAAGTCCTTTCATTCTAGTCCTCATTAACAAGTCCCCGAGGGGACACCCTGACATGAAAACTTATCATCCACTGCACTGGCCTAAGGGTGCGTCCCAAATGGCACCCTATTCCATTTACAGTGCACTGCTCGGGTCCAAAGTGGTGCACCACACAGGGAACAGGTTGCTATTTGGGACGCAGCCGAACTACCTAACTCTGTGGCAACAGAGGCAGGCCCAAACCCCCTAACGCCTAGCAACAAAGCCAGACTTAGGATGCTACTGTAGAAAGCAGCCTCTTTTGTTTTAATTAGGAGAGGCATGACGTGAGATTTAATAAACGTAATTAACTCAATTATGACTGAAGGAAAGGCCGAAGAGGAATAAACCAAAAACATCACAACCTGTCTACATACAGTATACAGTAGTAAGAGGCAATGCATTAAAGTATTAGCCATCATTTAACATCACAGATAGGTCATCATAGGGAGTGATATCATACTTATACGACCTGACATTACACCACCATAAAACGACTTACTGTGTACGCCATGACAAGAAGAAACCAAAAATAAAGTGCGCCATTTCAGATGCAGCCTCTAGCGGTTAGAATAACACTACTCTCGTGATTAAGAGAGAATCATGGATTTATAACGAATACCAGATGAATAGTTCAAATTGAAAACAATCTTTGGTGCAAATGATACAATCATCTGCCTCTACATGGATCTGAGAACTATTAAAATACTTTGGCCCTAGTTAGATATCATTCCATTACAATCCTTCATGAGACCTGAATGTGGAAATACTACATCAAAAACCCAGAAGTAGCTAAACCGTACCGGATGCGCCATTTATTCCGTCACACCTGATGCACGTTTGACTCATTGAGAATGACAGTACCATCAATGTACATAAGATGCAGAGGGTGTGGTTTCTGATGAAGTCAATGGGATGAGTGAGGAGGTAGTTTGTGATATTGTTAAAATGCTTCGCTGATTGCTTCACTTCCTTTCCGCCCAGCTGCTGTAACGTCACTTACTATGCCAGGAGTCGAGGAGGAGCAGGCAGGGAGTGGCGGCTCTGGCAAGTCTCCAGAACCTCTACCTCTTTGTGTGTGTTATGTAATCAGGTAAACGACTTCCTGTTTGAGAGGCTCAGTTGTACAGAACATTCCCTGGATCGCCTTGTGCTGCAGCCCTAACAACACTGCGCGCACACACACACGCACGCAGACACACACACGTGTTCACACTCGTGCGCACACACACACACGCACACATACACACACACACACACACACACACACACACACACACACACACACACACACACACACACACACACACACACACACACACACACACACACACACACATCCTAGACTAACCTGATCATTAGTCATCTGAGCTTGCTTCAATGTGCAGTCACACATCTGCCTTTTGATGTCTTCTTGCTGGACTAGTGTTAGAACTCAAGGTTGTGAAAGCAGATTTCTGTTTCTGGCGACTATCAGATCTTTAAACTGCGGGACGTGTAATGAGGCAACTACTTAATCTCCACAAGTTAAGTTTATTACAGCATTAACATTGTGTTGTTCTAAAAAGTTGTTACTAAAAGAGTGTTTGCAAGGAACCTTTGTAGGTCTATTACCCTGTGAGGAATCTGGACAAGTTGAATTCTGAATCAACAATTGTCTCTAATTTCACAAAAGCAAAACAGTAAACAATATTCATACCCCAACTGGGTTGTACTAATGTGTCTATAGCCTATCTTCAGTAAAGGGAATGATGATTGACAGCCCGTTCTACTGGGAGAAACAGAAATGATCCAACAACCTTGTTTCCTTCCCCTCATTCACTACCTGCAATTCAATTACACTGCCACCAGAGTCTGAGAATTCCATTAGTGAAATTAGACTCATAATTAATGGGGAAGTGGCTATGTTCATTGATATTCTTGTTTATTCCTCCCCCCGAAGAAAGAATCACAGCAGAGTAACCCAACCGCCAGTGTTATCCTCTCTTTAATACAAATCAATACAAACACTCATTTCCTTAGTAAGACTTAAGCTACATTTCTATTCATGCAGAATGATAGTATCATCAATTTAACATTAAATACATGCAATCAATTGTACGAGTCAGAACAGTTTAATAAGAAGAATCATCGATCTCCTAAAAGCGACGACACCACGCTTCTGAATGGAAAAACAGATGCATCGTGTAGCAGTTTCTTCTGCTTTCCTTGGATGCAGTACAAAGTACAGGCTCCTCGGGGGTGCAGTGGACTGCCTCAAGTTTCCATCCACACCCCCAGATTCGACGGGAGCATAATCTCAAAGGCCCACTATCTGAGGGAGGAAAATAAAGCACTTCCCCCATACTTCCTGTGCATTGAGCACAAACTTCCTCCTCCCTCCTCCTTTCTGATTGGCTGATGTTGACGAGGGGGTGAGGGATCAAGTCCCGATTTCGCAATATGATTCAAAATGAATACTAATGCAGTTAACATACACAAGGTACATATCCTAATAGAAAACCTTTGTTCTGAGAAGTACCCTGTTTAGGGCTACTGTGCAAGAATAGGCCTACGGACCTGCAGTTAAAGAAACCCGTCCTAATATCCTGTCCTTTGTACTGCGAGGCCAGGGGACGACTTCATCTTCCTCTGCGTGGGAGATGCATGTAGCATCAATCCCTTTGAGAAAACAACTCGGGGCGTCTCAGAAGAAAAGTGGTCCACAATGGGAGTGGAGGGTGGCGGAACCCCCCGTACCCCTCAGGGTTGCAGAGAGGTCAAAACACCAGCTCAGCTGTGGAGCACAAGGAGCACAGTGCAAGCAAACGCCAGTGAATGCTGTGAATGACCGATGATCCCTTCTAACTGTGTTCACTTTCATTTACGTGAATCTATCTGGAGAGCAGATTGAGCCCTCTGTAAGCACAACACAACTCCATGACTTCTCACTGGAAGAGCTCTTACAGTTTGAGCTGAAAGTAAACGGCTTTGAAAGTGTCGTCTTTCGGAGCGGTTTGGTCCTTTAGAACTCTGAGGGAAAAGAGACCAAATAAAGGCCAAAAGGCTAATATTTACCCCAGTTAGAGAGTGTTCCTGTACAAACACATAGTGTTCTCTAGCAGTCACTGAGACACTCCAGATATCTGCAGCAGAAGGGTCAGTCGTATGTTTACTCTGTGACCCTGTGGTGGAATGCTGGAATAGACCCAGTCACTCTGCACTGTTGCACAGCACACACAACGTTTTGTGTAAATCGCAACAATAACCGAGAAGGATGGAGAAGTTCATAGGAGCACTTCAAATTTGGTTTGAGAAACGAAGGCATTTATAAAATTTAAAAAATACTAAAAAAATGACATCCCAAATATTTGGAATAAGCAAAGGCTTTGACTTCTGGTTAAACAGACGGAAAAGGGATCTAGCGAATACATCTAGCAGAAAAAGTCATAAGGTATTGGAAATACATGACCCGTATACACAGTCATGTTGAAGTAATGACTAATATCAACGTTTAGATTTAGTTTTGCGGAAATTGTGCCTTCTGTACGTTTAAGAAACATTTCCTAGTCTTGATACTTTCAATAGTGAAAGTTCACAGAAGTAACAAGTAAATATGAGGACCTGTGTCCTCATTTGTAGCTATGACCCTGTAGAGCACACTAGCGTAGAGTACAAGTATAATTTACTGTACTGTACTCTACTCTGCTGTACTGCATAGGGGTGTGAATGTTTAAACATTAAAACCTTTGAATTAAGTTGGGATCCTTAACCTAGGACAAACCGGGACTTAGACAAAACCTCCAGGGGGATATGACACAACGTCCAAAGAACGTCCTAAAAATGTGCTCAGGGACGTCCCCGGGATAAACCTGGAACTAGACAAAACCTCCAGGGGACCATGACACAACGTCCCAAGAACGTCCTAAAAATGTGCTCAGGGACGTCCCCGGGATAAACCTGGAACTAGACAAAACCTCCAGGGGACCATGACATAACGTCCAAAGAACGTCCTAAAAATGTCTTTGGGGACATTCCTGAGACAAACTAGAAAAAGGTCCCCCAGAGAACGTTCCCTTGGCACCGCCACGCAACGTTCTCAGAACGTCAAAGGGATAACGTCCTGCCGAAACTCTTAAGGGGGCTAATGGGAACGTCGCCGAATCTCCTCAGGACATCCCTATTTGCTGGGATGTAGGCTTGGCATACACAGAGCTGCTGTTCGATACTGATATTGATACAAGAAGCTCTTTTCATGACATTCAAGTCAGTAATCCCTTGAATTGACACAGTGATCCCTGGTCACACAACAGACTCTTCATTCATTTACTTGAACTATCAATGGCGCATTCACTGCTCCTAATGATGCCCCTTTGTGGCCACAGAAAGAGATATTATAGATGTGCAAATAACCAAGTAAAATAATCAATTTATTTTAGCTTGCCAGTGACCATTGATATCTACACCAGTATCACTTCCCGCAGCTGTCCCATATAGAAGACCATAATTCAATCTGGGCTTTTATAATCACTAGACACCCAGGTCATAAACATACTTGGCACCATTTGTATGTGCTATCCACTTCTCTGTTTTTAAATCACACTACATCCCACCAGTCACCCAACACTCAAAACTCTATCCCTTTTAAAATCCAAGAATCTACCCACCAGCCTCCTTAAACCTTCAACAGTCTGCCCACTTCCTCCTTTCCTTCTTTCACTCCAGACATTCTCCCCATTGTCCCCTTTTAGGCTCAAGACATTCTACCCCGTCTCCCCCTCCTCTCCCAGTGTCTCCCCCCTTCCACTGCAAACACTATCCTCCTCTTTAACAATCCCACAGGAAGTCAGAGAGAGGAAGACTGGAGAGAAAGAGAGAGAGAGAGAGAGAGAGTGGGCGGTAGAGAGGCCGGCAAGACAAACTCACTGCTGCCTGCTAACTCACTGACGCACGCACACACACACACACACACACACACACACCAAAGAATTGTGGGGACCAAAATCCTATTTTCCCTAACCCCTAACCCTAACCCTAAATCTAACTCTAACCTTAACCCTTAACCTAACCATAACTCTAACCTTAACCCCAAATTCCTAACCCTAAACCGAACCCCTAAGCCTAAATAAAAAATGTTAAAAAAACATTTGTGGGGACAAGCAAAATGTCCCCACTTGTCCAAATGTTCCTTGTTTAACTATCCTCTGAGGGCTATCCACAAGTACTAGAAGGTTGTGGAGGCATTTCCCATTTCCTTTACCAATGGAGGGGAGGGGGCAAAAACCACAGGCAGAAAAACCCACACATTTCACACATCATTCCAGCAAGAAAAAGCAGCTGTAATTCGGGAATGCCCTATTGGTTTGGTTTCAGCAGAATTCCAAAAGCCATCCCGGGTCCGAGCGGAGCCAAGCAGAGCAGCACGCAGCACAGATAAGGAAGGCTGAGCTCTCTGTCCTTAACGTCATCTAAGGGCACAGGAGATAAAGACACTGAAAGCTACAGTTAAGTCATGGTAGTCAGGGGTAGTGAGTTGAACCTGATCTTTCTAAACTTTTAAATGGGACAGATTGAAAACAGTTTATACTAGGGAAGCGTGAAGGGGATATCAGGGATCAAACTGAATTTCTCCTAGTACTGTTCCTGTGTGATTCCAACCACTTGTGCCAACTCAGCTACTGCCTTAGTCACATTCCTATTAACTAACTCCATAGCCTCTTCCTCTCTGGACCCATAAAAAGGCATACATACTTTAAAAGAGACTGAGGTTTTAGTCCGTAAGCGGCATTGTGTTGCTCAGCTCTTACTCACCGTCACTTTCATCCCCTGGTCTACGCATTAAGCAGACTGAGACTGGAGGCCTTTACTATAGCCTCCTGGTGATGAATAGTTTCCTCCTCATTCAGTCACACACACACACACAGTCTTGTACAGCTAACCTTGTGGGGACACACAATTCAGTCCCATTCAAATTCCTATTTTCCCTAACCCTAACCCATTTCCCTAACCTTAACCCTAACCCCAAAACCTAACCTTAACCCTAACCTTAGCTCCTAACCTTAACCCTAGCTCCTAACCCTGAAACTTAACGTAATTCTAACCCCAACACTAATTATAACCTTAACCCCACTAGAGATAGTGTTTGACCTCGCGGGGACTAACAACATGTCCCCAGTTGGTCAGATTTTTGTTCGTTTACGATTCTTGTGGACGCACACACACGCACACGCACACACGCACACGCACACACACTGAGGGTAGCTATCTACTAGCTAAGTGATTCAACAGAGGCCCAACTTAGCGACACTTCCGGGAACGCAGAGCAGACTCGACTTCTATAATTATTCTCGATCTATAAAGGCAAAACCTAGATTCGAGTCAATGTCTTAAGCAGCTGAACATGTCGTTGCTTCAACCTTGTGCGTGACAAACTGACACATTTTCATTTTCGTTCAAATTAACTTCATATCGAAGGAGTGCCTTTGATTTGACGGCATGCATATGCACAGTTCCGCGCGACTTGACCATTAGATCCAACGACGTGTTTCGTCGCACGGGTTTAGCTAGCTAACGTTGTCATGACATTGCCTACAAGTGTGATCGGGAATTTCCTTTGGATAAGCAGTTTCTTGGCTTCTTCACACTAAACCGTCTTAGCTTGCGTAGTTGTCTAAGGAGCCCTCAGAATTATTGACAGTACGAAAGGGGGATTTGGTTACAGTGTGTCTTATATTGGCCCAAAGTGTGACCAATTCCATTTTCACCGTGAACTCAACAGAATTTAGTTATGACTTGGAGATGACACATCAAACTGCAATGCATAAAATGTGAAAGACGTGCCAAGAGCTGGAGCTTGGGGTACAACGACAAGTATTCAGCTCTGTAATAATCTTCAGAGTATTGAGAAAACAATCCCCTTCTCTGGAAATTGTGCAAACAATATGATATGAAACTTGACATTAAAACGCTGTAACACTTCCCTTGTCTGAAAAATCTCACACAGAAACAGAGGCTCATATGGCTTCTAATGTTAGATTGGGGGTGTGTGATTGGCATCACCCTTGTTCTGTGTGACAAAAAGACATATCACACATGGTTGGTAACGGAAGCCAAAACAATGACTTGTTTTTGTAAGCTAGTTGTTTGAAGTGATCATGGTTGCAGTGCGGAGCGGGGGACAGTTGTTTTAAAGCCGCCCCCTCATCTCACCGGATACAAAGCAGTGCTGTTGGCAGGGACCACAGGACCTCGGTGCTGAGCGCTGGCTGTTTTGCTTCACTCATCAAAGGGTCTGGGTCTTGGCGGACAGCGAATCGTTCCCCTATCAGGGTGCAATGCACTCACTTCTGAGCCCTAGGGCCCTTGCTCAGAGTCAGTATGTGTGAGACACACTCTATACTACATACACACAGACCAGGAGTGGGTAGCTAGGGAGAAGATACACTGCATGACCAAAAGTATGCGGACACTTGCTCGTCGAACATCTCATTCCAAAATCAGGGACATTAATATGGAGTTGGTCCCCCCCTTTGCTGCTATAACAGCCTCCACTCTTCTGTGAAGGCTTTCCACTAGATGTTGGAACATTGCTGCGGGTACTTCCATTCAGCCACAAGAGCATTAGTGAGGTTGGGCACTGATGTTGGTTGATTAGGCCTGGCTCGAAGTTGGCGTTCCAATTCATCCCAAAGGTTTTCGATGGGGTTGAGGTCAGGGCTCTGTGCAGGCCAGTCAAGTTCTTCCACACCGATCCCAACAAACCATTTCTGTATGGACCTCACTTCGTGCATGGGGGCATTGCCATGCTGAAACAGGAAAGGGCCTTTCCCAAAAGTTGGAAGCACAGAATAATTTAGAATGTCATTGTATGCTGTAGTGTTAAGATTTCCCTTCCCTGGAACTAAGGGGCCTAGCTCAAACCATGAAAAACAGCCTCAGACCATTATTCCTCCTCCACCAAACTTTACAGATGGCACTATGCATTCGGGCCGGTAGCGTTCTCCTGACGTCTGCCAAACCCAGATTTGTCTGTTGGACTGCCAGATGGTGAAGCTTTACACCACTCCAGCTGACGCTTGGAATTGCACATGGTGATCTTAGACTGCTGTGAGGCTGCTCGGTCATGTAAACCCATTTCATTAAGCTACCGACGAACAGTTATTTTGCTGACGTTGCTTCCAGAGGCTGTTTGAAATTTGGTAGTGAGTGTTGCGACCGAGGACAGACAATTTTTACACGCTAAGCACTCGGTCCAGTTCTGTGAGCTTGTGTGGCCTACCACTTCACGGCTGAGCCATTGTTGCTCCTAGACCTTTCCATTTCTCTAGCTGGGCAGACATTTTAAGAACTGACTTGTTGGAAAGGTGGCATCCTATGACGGTGCCGCGTTGAAAGTCACTGAGCTCTTCAATAAGGCCATTCTACTGCCAATGTGTGTCTATGGAGATTGCATGGCTGTGTGCTCAATTTTATATACCTGTCAGCAACGGGTGTGGCTGAAATAGTCGAGTCCACTATTTTGAAGTGGTGTCCACATACTTTTGTATATACAGTGTATGAGGAACATGGACCGTCCTACAATTGTTTGGCTAAAACAGCTATCACACAGTCCAACCAATGGCATCACAGCATTCTTATTGAGAGACGTGAGCTTTGGATCAAACTCCTCTCAGCAGATGCAATGACGTTTCCTGTAAAAAATGTTGTATGTCTAACTTTCCATTGCCTTTTCAGTTGTAGGTACTGTTGGTGCCAAAAAAACAGAACTTTGGGTAATTTGTCCTGGGAAAACTTCACAGCCTTTAGATAAACACCTGAGATCTAAAGACGACACCCAAAACTTAGTGTCTGCCTCAGACAGACAAGACAGTTGAAAACGAAACGGGGGGAAAATGACCCATATACAATGACCCAACAGAGTGTTCCCCGTTCGCTGCCAATGGCGATAGCTGCTTGGCATTCTTTGCATACCTCATGCTTGACTATTTGAAAGCAATCTAACGTGCTTGTGTTGCTCTTAAACGTATTCTGATGCTTGGGGCAATATTCAGCACGGGCGATTATTACTGTGTATGCCATGCCCACGGTGGATTATGCTTTGATAATACCCAGACAATTGAATCCATTTGAACAATTCTGACTCTCTCGCTCTACCATAATCAGCTCAGAAGGGGAGGTTGATAATATAGTGAATACAGGTCTACTGGGCTAATCCTATTGGAACCAGTCCAACTTTGCACTCTTAGGTATTTACATCATGGAAACCCCCATAAACCTCCATTTGTTCCCGAGAACAAATAATTTATTCCCAATAATATTTCAGCCGTCTGCTCTAGATTAGGCAACTCATTATGCTATAATGTCATGCAATGTATGGGAATATTATGAAATACCTGCCCTAATATGGTAATGTCAACCAGGTCTCTTTTGACAGAGATTTTATCTCAACAAGACTAACCTCTATAAATAAAAAGGTTGAATGTAAGGTAACATAGTACAGTCTCTGTGGACAAGGAATGAGAACATCAATCATGCCCTGTTCTCCAGATGGGAAACTTTTTTTGCAGCCTTCTGGCTCCTATTATGACAACATGTGGCCATTAAGTTGTCCGGCCTTTTAAAAAAAGACTGTCTCCCACCAGGAAATACATTTTAAGTGCAATGAGTCATCAGCTGGTTGAACCCACAAGCCCAGGCAGTTACAAAGGTGAGAGATGGGCCATCACGCTCACGCAGACCAGTAATCAATATCTTAAACATCAAGTTGAATAAACAAATAACTTATTGATAGGATATGGGATGCCAACTCGATATTGACACACAATGTCAAGAAGAGTCACAGCCCTGCTGACCAGTATCTCAAGTGAATCAAACGACATACAAAATCACAGATAATCTCTATGCTATTGATAGTGAGTGATGATACCCACCAGATATCAACATGCAGCTCCTCCCTGCAGTAAAGAACTGTAGATGATAGAAAATGGTTTTAGAGCTGAGATTTGTCTGAGCTTGTAAAGGCTGTACTAGAGGGTGAGACACCCTGCCCGGCCTGGCTATGAAATGCTGCCTGCTGCCCTATCATCATGTCTATACCTCATACAGGGATAAGCCTATGTCATCATTTCCTCCCCAGTAACATACAGTAGGTACTAATATAGACATTTGTGAATAGAGGGTTTACCAATCCCCTCCAACTTATTCAGTACTCATATTGTAGTTTTATCACGTATCTGAACAGTAGTTAGCTTACACTAACTGCCTACATAAATAATACGTTAACACAAATCTTTAATGACACAATGTGACGTTGGACCAGTTGCTTTATGCCTACATTTTTTTAACAGAAAGGTACATCAGTTAAAATCAGGATATTCCGGCCTTATTATCTGAAACAATTGACCCATCTAAGGGCATTCTCTCGTGCCAATAAATATCAGCCAAGGAACTGGCCTTTCTCCCAGTGTTGACAAAGGGTTAAATAACAATGTGTCTAAAAGTCATGTCTGCACAGCCCATTAACACCCCAGAAAACAGATAAGCCAGTGTCAAAGCAGACGCCAAAGCCCTGGAGAAAGAACCTTTTGTCCAACCGGGTTGGGGTTTCCACGGAGATGGGGCAATACATTCAGGTTTGGTCTGTTTGGATCAGTGGCTGAATGCACGTGCATTTAGCTTTCTCTTTCCTCCCCCTTCTTCTCTCTCTCACTCTGTTTCTGTCTCTCTGAGTCGGCACTCGCTCGCTCACACTATTTCCCTATTCTTCTCTCTCTCCCTTTTTCTCCCTTTTCTGTTTTCTCTCCTTTCTCAAATTCAAATTCAGATTCAGATTGATTTCTTGGCATGAGTCACAATTTGTAGATATTGCCAAAGCAGTATACTGGCACAGCATTTCAGTAAATACAGTACAATGCAATGACAATAACAAAATACAGTTAATTTCAGTAGTAATAATAATAGTACATACTGTATAATCATGTATACAGGTACAACAGTACTGCTGTTGTATTGTGTAATCTTCAGTCAATACATTTTATTAAATAAAAATATGATTATAAAAATAAAAAGAATGGCTAATAAATAAACAACTCTCTCTGTCTCTCACCCCCCCCCTCACCCCCCTCTCCCTCTAGCATATATAACAAGTGCATCGGGAAAATGTAACAACCAAACAGGACAGCACTCGGTCTGTTGATGTTACAGGCAGCTCAGCTGGCCCGTTGGGTAAAGCTTGGGACCTTGTGTGTGTTTAGTTAATCCAGCCTTCAGAACGAGTGGTGTCAACGAGGCTGTTGATCAGGAGCCAGCGGGATAACACACACGCACACACATCGCCAGTGCTCTGCCTGTAGGCCTAAAGCACGCCTGACTTCAGGATGTAGCCCCATGCTTTTTTTCTCTCTCGATTTTAGCTCCCTTGTCAACATTATTCAGACATGTTGTAGTTATTTACAGAAGGGTTTTGAAGAATGAAGCTGGGTGGGAGGCGTTAATGTATCACTTGACAGTTGTTCTGTCTAGCACGTCTTTTCTTCTTATCACAGGAACTTTTAGAGGAACACTGACTGTGTATTTATTCATTGTGTCACCATTATATTGTTGTTATTTATCTTTTTTCTTTAGCTCTGCGTTGTTAGGAAAGGATCCGTAAGTAAGCATTTTACTGTTAGTCTACACCTGTTGTTAACGAAGCAAGTGACAATTAACATTTTGTTTTATTTGGATTTGACTGTGATAGTACTGGTGGTTTTCTGACGGTTTACAGGCAGATAGATGGGGTTACAAAATGCAACGTTATCCGGGCTGAAAGTCTGTCAGTGTTGGTATCCTGGGAAGACAAATGTATTTGCAGTAGAAACAGTGGAATTCTTAAGGGCAATAATATCACGTTATTGGCTCAGGTTTTATCTTCAGCCATGGCCTTGCGGGAAGCACAATCAGTTGTGTTTAAAATTCTGTCACGTTTAGACCAAACAATGGCTATTCGTCTGCAAAAATGTTCAGGCTCTATGCACTGAAAGCAGCATTAGTAGAACATTTAAAGTTATATAGGCCTTGACCAACTATTTTACCGCACCCATTGAAATAAAGCATGCACTGCCATCATGGGGAAAGAAAACAGGCCATTCTGTAGTTACATGTAGTCAAGCGATGAAAACTCACTGACAAGACATGACAGGATTTCCACCTGAATCAAATGTTTGTACACTTGGTTTTGTAAGACATTTGAGTTCTTTCTACCGGGTTGAGGCAAGACAATTTTACCTTTAGCAGGCAAGTTGTACATGTTTTGTTTGATCACACCATTCTCGGGAAACCCTAGACACTGAGCTGTGCGTGAAAAGCCCTGGAGGGCGGTCGTATCTGAGATACTGGATCAGGTGTGCCTAGGACCGATGATCATACCACGCTCAAAGTTGCTTAGGTCACTCGTTTTGACCATTCTAACTTTCAATCAAACAGTAACTGAATGCCTCGGTGCCAGTCTGCCTGCTTTATATAGCAAGTCACAGCCACGTGACTCACTGTCTGTAGGGACGATCCATTTTTGTGAACGTGGCCGTGTACCTAATAAATTGGCCGGTGAGTGTATGTACTATACATTTGTATATACTTTTAAATGATGTACGGCAATTCCACAGTAACAGAATGATGCTGAGACTCAAAATGTATGCCAAACAAAAAACAATAAAATACTAAAGTTAAACAAACCATACAACTCTATGCACCAGGATGACTTCTAAAAACCTTTTAACATAGATTTGTGTTTGACATATACTTTAAAGTGAAACACGTAAGTCTCAGCATCATTCAGCATCATGTTACTGTGGAATTGCCCTGTACTTCTATCTAAAATACACACACAGGCGCCTTCACATAAATCATCTACAATGTGTTTTATGTCTAGCCTGACATGAGGTTTAGAGTCTTACATGAGGTTTAGAGTCTAGTCTTACATGAGGTTTAGAGTCTGGCCTTACATGAGGTTTAGAGTCTAGTCTTACATGAGGTTTAGAGTCTAGCCTTACATGAGGTTTAGAGTCTAGTCTTATACATGAGGTTTAGAGTCTAGTCTTACATGAGGTTTAGAGTCTAGCCTTACATGAGGTTTAGAGTCTAGCCTTACATGAGGTTTAGAGTCTAGCCTTACATGAGGTTTAGAGTCTAGCCTTACATGACGTTTAGAGTCTAGCCTTTACATGAGGTTTAGAGACTAGCCTTACATGAGGTTTAGAGTCTAGCCTTACATGAGGTTTAGAGTCTAGCCTTACATGACGTTTAGAGTCTAGCCTTACATGAGGTTTAGAGTCTAGCCTTACATGAGGTTTAGAGTCTAGCCTTACATGAGGTTTAGAGTCTAGCCTTACATGAGGTTTAGAGTCTAGCCTTACATGAGGTTTAGAGTCTAGCCTTACATGAGATTTAGAGTCTAGCCTTACATGAGGTTTTGAGGAAATGTTTTCTCTCTGAGAGACAGTGTAAGTGTGAAAGTGCCTCAGGTGTGGAAAATCACATCTGCTTTACAGCAGTCAGACTGGCTTGTCAGGCTGACAAATCAGAGGTCACACGTCAGATATACACATTACAACAGAGACCAACAGGTATCTGTCTGACACCAGGGGAAAATCTCAAATTACTACATCAAATATTTCCAGGAGGGCATTTTTGGGGGGCAGAAATTGAACCACACAGACAGACAGACGGACAGACAGACGGACAGACAGACGGACAGACAGACGGGGTTCTACCCAAAAGTAGTGCATTATACAGTGAATAGGAATTCCTCAAAATCAGGATATCATAAAACAAGCCTCGATCTACAACTCAGAGGGAAATTAGAAGGCAAACATGCCGAACCTCAACAATTATAGATCCAGAACATATGGAGAATAAGAATGTGCATGTACAAATGGACAAATTAACTATATACAGTGCTTTCGGAAAGTATTACGACACCTAGACTGAATTTTGTTACATTAAAGCCTTATTCTATAATGGATTAAATCATTTGTTTCCCTCATCAATCTACAGATAATACCCCATAATGAAAAAGTTTTTAAAAAATGTTTTAATATATATTAGCAAAAATATATATATTTTTACCATT